>NC_087377.1:3078749-3378749 GCF_963675165.1 Halichondria panicea
GACATACATTACTGTTGAGCTCTTTCTTGTATCTAGACTAAGAACTAGACAGGCTAGTTTAGTTTGAGAGTTAGCTATTGTTGGGTGACTTCTCCTACTTATCCTAGAGTACAAGTTGACTTGACCCTTTGCAACAATTCTTAGTGAGTTTAGACAAATAACAACAACAACTGAGGAAGATAGTGGGTGATGGCAAATACAAAAACAAAGGGGGGCAGGGCCAGAGCAAGGGGCCCTGCGCACAACAAAGAAAATTGAACAAAACAACACATTTACCACAAACTCATTAAACTATGAACCTAGTAAATATTGCATAACATTAAGTAATTAAACACCTAGCTTGTACACATCAACATACCGCCGGCCAAGACCGGATGGTCTTAGGTACATTGCCATTGTTCAACAGTTACTTATTGTTCGTCAATCGGTAGTATTACCGCGAGCTTGGTAATGGGACGAGTGTAGGTTCCATCGGCCGTCTTGATCTGAGCCACTCGCACTAAACCATCCTTGCCTGGATGAACGTTCAATACTTTAGCCAATGGCCATCGATTGCGTATGGGAGCATCTTCTTTAATGACCACAAGGTCACCAATGCGAATGTTTCTTGTTGGGTGTTGCCATTTGTAGAACTTTCCTATATGAGAAAGGTATTCTGTCGAGAATCTCTTCCAAAAATGCTGTACCAATGATTGACAACATTGCCATCGCTTCAAGAGTGAGAGTGGACGAGGAGCTATAGATGAGACATCAGGTAGTGCCTTGAGTGGTCTATTGATGAGGAAGTGTCCCGGGGTGAGAGCCTCAATGCCGTCATCATCGTTCTGCAGGGGTGTCAGCGGTCGACTATTGAGGGTAGATTCAATCTGGTACAGGACTGTGGACATTTCCTCATACGTCATCTTGACTTCGCCTAAGATCTTGCACAGGTGGGTCTTGACACTCTTTACTGCAGCTTCCCATAAACCTCCAAAGTGTGGAGCACGTTGCGGTATGAACCGCCATTCTATATTTTGACTAGCAAGATGACCACTGATGGTTTGGTGATTCGCTTGCGTTTCAAGGAATTTGTAGACATCTGATAGCTGCCTAGATGCGCCAACAAAGTTGGTGCCATTGTCGCTCCAAATGAGTGTAGGTAGACCACGTCTAGCGATGAACCTTCTTAGGCAAGCGATGAACGCGTCCATTGTCAGATCGGTCACCAATTCCAAGTGAACTGCCTTTACCGATAGTGATACAAAAACACAAATGTATGCCTTTACGATAGTTGGTTTCCGGACATAACCATACTTGATCAGCACTGGACCGGCATAGTCGATGCCTACTTTGTCGAAAACAGATCCAGGAGTGATTCTTTCCGGTGGCAGCTGTCCCAACATCTGTGGTAGGGGCTTGGCTGAATACTTTCGACAAGTGACACATTTCCTTGTGACAGAGCGAATGACCTTGTATCCACCAATTATATGATACCGTCTGTTCAGAGAGCTGGCAAGCAGTGTTGGACCAGCGTGCAACAATCGAATATGCTCTGTGAATATGATCACATGTGTCAGCTTGTGACTTCCATGCAGAATCAGAGGGTGCTTGGATTCATAAGACGATTGAGATAGTTGCTGTCTGCCTCCGACTCGAAGCAACTTGTTATCATCAAGGAATGGGTTTCGAGAGATGAGTGAGCTTGAGTTGGGCAGTGGATGGTTGCTGCTCAGGTTTTCAATCTCGGATTTGAAGTGAGTCAATTGAACGAATTTGTACCAGTAATTCTCCGCTTGCTGGAGTTCAAGGGTGGTCAAACAGCTAGACAGGATCCTGTCTTTCCTTTTCCTTTTGGAATTGTACACAAGACGATTGATCCAGCAAGTGACACGTTTGAAGTGGTTAAAATTCGAGAATCGTTCCAAAGGGATTACTGGCAAGTGGTCAGACTCTGCCACTACCAGCAATGAAATCTCCTTTTCTTCGTCAGCTGGGGTATTGGGCTTGATCATATTTTTCTTAGGCCATTCGGTGGAAGATTTCTTCAACCAGTCAGGACCATTCCACCAGAGCTCGTAGTCTAGTAACTCAGTGGGATAGAGACCTCTAGAGGCACAGTCGGCTGGATTCTCTAGTCCACTCACATGTCTCCACTTGTCTGGCGGAATCAGGTCAAGAATTGCAGAGATTCGGTTTCCCACGTATGTTTTGAAACGCTTTGGGCTTCCATCCAGCCAATTTAGTACCACCGTGCTATCTGTCCAGGCATGTATGCTGGAAAGGGGAATGTCAAATACCTTCTTCACATGACTCAGCAATTGAGAGAGTAAGTGTGCACCACACAATTCAAGCCGTGGAATCGACAGACGCTTGATTGGTGCCACTTTGGTTTTAGACATGACTAGTGAGATTTGATTGGAATTTGATGTGTTCGTTAGACGCAGGTACACAACAGCAGAATATGCGGATTCTGAGGCATCGGAGAACCCGTGAAGTTGGATCGATGAGATGTGAGAGGCTACGTCAAAGTAGCAGCGAGGGATATACTTGTGGGAAAGTTCAGGTAGTTCAGATCTCCACTTGCACCATACATCCTTGATACTTGAAGGAACTGGATCATCCCATTCGAGTCCTTCTTCCCACAACTTCTGGAGTAAGATCTTCATCTTGATGGTAGCAGGAGAAAACCACCCGAGCACGTCATAATTATGTCTTAGCAACATCAGAGGCTAGACCCCGTTTGGTTAGAGTCTCAATTGGAGGTTGATCGGCCACAGTTAGTCGAAAGTGATCTTTACTTGCATTCCACTCGATACCAAGGGTCTTCTTGTACTCGTCGTCAGTGGGAAGCAAGTGTGATGATTGACTATCCCTGAGCTCAGAAGATATACTGTCCAATACCGTTGCATCATTCGAGTCCCACTTTCTGAGAAGAAATCCTCCCTTGGTAAACAGATTGTGTAGTTGCCGCTGAAGAATAATTGCTTCCTCAGCAGAGTCAGCTCCTGAGAGGCAGTCGTCTACATAGAAAGACGTTTCAACAATTCTTGCGGCCTGGGGGTATTCTGTAGCATGGTTGAGAGCGTTCTGCTTAACGGACATGTTGGCAGCAAAGGATGAAGCAGACACACCAAACGTGACTCTTGTCATTCTGTAGTCTGTCAAATTGTCGGTGGGTGTGCTTCGCCATACAAATCGGTGGAGGTCACGATCAGATTGTGTTAGCTCGACCGCTCTGTACATTTTGCTCACATCGGCCGTGAGAGCAATTCTATGGAAGCGAAATTGTAGTAATACATCAATCAACGGTGGATGTACAGTTGGTCCAACTAACAATGTATCATTTAGGGAGACTCCAGTACTAGATTTGGCGGATGCATCAAAAACGGCCCTAATCTTTGTAGTGGTGCTATGTTCTTTGTACACAGCATGCATTGGTAGATAGAACACACAATTGCTTGATTTTCGACTGTCTGTGTCTGGTACCACTTCAGCGTGTCCAATTTCATGTATTCCTCCATGACTGTGGCAAAATCTTTGAATTGGTTCTTGGCACGGAGGGATCGTTCAAGAGAGAGGAATCTTCGCACAGCTTGCATTCTGGATTCTCCAAGGGGTTTGGAGTCAAGGTTCTTGGGGAGAGGCACAACAAATCTACCATCTTTATTTAAAGTGTGAGTCTCATCAAAATGACGTATGACTGTACGCTCCTGAGGGGATAGATTGGATGCAGCCTTGGGGCTCTCTTCGATTTCCCAGAATTGTCTCAAAATGTAATCTCCAGAAGTGACAGTGACGTGATGGGTTGATACTTGACTGTTGAGGACTTGTAGCTTGTCCGTTTTGCCAGCAAGCACCCAGCCGAAGATGGTCTCGAATGCTACTGGCGAGTCAGCTGGTCCCTGCCGCCGGCCTTGCAATAGTGAATATGCACAGACATCGACGCCAAACAAAATGTCGATCCTTCCAGGACATCCAAATTCCGAGTCAGAGAGCTCTAGGCCAGATAAATGATTCCATTTTGAATTGAAACCCACAGGCTGTGCAGGCATATCACAAGTGACCCTCGGGACAACAACCGCAGTGACTGGTATTCTTTCATCGGGTGAAAACGTTGGCGAGACGTGGAATGTGGAAATTGAATGCAACGGTGAGTTGTGAGAGATTCCAGCTATTCCAGTGATTTGAAGATTCTTCGACGACTTTGGTAGCCCAAGTGACTGTACCAATCGTTGAGATACAAACGAGGTTGTTGAACCTGAATCGAGTAGACCACGAGCCTTGATTTGAGAGCCATCGGGGGCATGAATTAGTACTTGACAGGTCATCATGAGAGTCCTTGAACTTGTACCTGTCTGCGCATTGGTCGAAACGATGCTGGCAGTGCATGAGTGTTCGTTTTCTGGAGTTTCTGGAGTTTCAGAAGGAGTTTGACCAGATACCTTGGTTTCAATGTGTAATAAGGTATGATGGGGTTTTTGGCATTGTTTACAACGATGGAGACTTGGGCAATTCCTGGCCATGTGTCCGGGCCTAAAACAGTTTAGGCATAGATTGTTAGAGCGAACAGTTGACAACATCTTGTCGTGGGGTAAGCTCTTGAACTTCGGGCAGGCATACAGTGGGTGCTTCTCGACTTTACAAGTGACGCAGTTTCCGGCTGATTCAAAAACGTTTCCAGTGTGAGCTGAAATCTTGTGAGGATTGGTGTAGGGTTTCTTGTGCTCAAATCGTCCGCTACGCCTTTCTTGAGTAAGCGAACACGTCTCTGAGGCTTGTGCTCTAAGATCGAGAAACTAAAGTAGTTTTTGATAGTGTGGAACACTGGTAGAGTCCTGACTGGCCCTTTGCCATTCAAACATCGTGGCTTGGTCCAGTTTCAGTTCCAGTATAGAAGTTATAAATGCTCCAGAAGGTTCTTCACCCATTGCCTTGAGAGCACGCAAGTGCTGTTGTACAGAGTCATGCAGGCGTCTGATCTCTTTGCCACTGCCATCCTTTAGGTTTGGAGCTTCGTAGATTTTCCGAGCATGAGCTTGGTGAATTAAGCGTGGCCTGTCGTATCGTGCCTTGAGAGATTCAATAGCCTCCGCGTATTGATCACCAGATTGAGAGAGTCCTTCAATCACTGATTTGGCTTGGCCGTCCTTCAGAGAGTGTCGGAGATAAGCCAACTTTTCCGCATTAGCAACATTCTTGCGACTGTGGACAGAAATGTTAAACTGCTCCCAGAAAGTTTGCCAATTGAGCAGGTCGCCGTCGAACGAAGCAATGTCAATTCTTGGGAGTCTAACTCCATGCGGTTCAGGTGTCGTGGTGGTGAGCGATTCCAAAGTGTATCCAGGATTGTAAAGGATTTTTTTGATCTTTACTGATAGATTGAAAATGTCCTTGTCTTGATTACAAACAGCCGTGCTGAGATCATCAGATGAATCGGCGGCAATGACTACTGCTTCCTTCCTGATGTCTGCGAGTTCTACCTTGAGGTCTGCAAGTATTTCTTGGTAGGTGTGGGCTAAGTGAACTTCTGCAGGATCTCCAGAGAGTGTCTTTGCTTCTTCTGTGACTGACAAGAGTCTCGCTTGCAACTGCGCCAGACGGCGACCAATGAGAGTACGATCAGGGAGAGGTCTAGCCTCGACAGTATCAGTGTCAGTGTTAAGAGTAGTTAGGGCTTGTAGTCTGAGTGAGATATTCATGACATCGTCGTCATGTTTATCAAGTGTTTCTTGTTCAGCTTTGACTTGGCTTTCTTCTATAACGTCAAGAATTGCCATGTTATGCGTCTTGAAGCTAGTATCAAGTGATTCCAATCTCTTAAGTAACTGTTGCGCTTGGCTTGAGACAGATTGATCAAAGTCCATGCCTTCGAGCTCTGTTAGCTTGGAAGTCAACCTTGTGATGCTGGCCTTTACTGAGCCTCTCCTTCTTTTGAGAGTAGTGAGCTCAGACATCATAAGAGATAAGAATGAAGTATACTAAATGTTTTGGTTTCGTTCGTGCAGGGCAACAATTTTGCACCTTTGTGCAGGGCAACAATTTTTGCACCTTTGTGCAGACTTACATGCACTCTTGTGCAGCCGTCGAGTTGTGCACCGTTGTGCAGGTCGTGCAATACTATGGGTCGTGCACCTTTGTACAGAGTTCGTGCACTCTTGTGCAGACGTACGATCGAGTGTGGACTGTATGAGTGAGAGAGGGCTACAAGAGAGAGCCGTGGATGCCAATGAGTTCGGAGTCGTATATCCGGTTCGAAGGACCATTTAATGTTGAGCTCTTTCTTGTATCTAGACTAAGAACTAGACAGGCTAGTTTAGTTTGAGAGTTAGCTATTGTTGGGTGACAGGCTCCTACTTATCCTAGAGTACAAGTTGACTTGACCCTTTGCAACAATTCTTAGTGAGTTTAGACAAATAACAACAACAACTGAGGAAGATAGTGGGTGATGGCAAATACAAAAACAAAGGGGGGCAGGGCCAGAGCAAGGGGCCCTGCGCACAACAAAGAAAATTGAACAAAACAACACATTTACCACAAACTCATTAAACTATGAACCTAGTAAATATTGCATAACATTAAGTAATTAAACACCTAGCTTGTACACATCAACAATTACTGTCATAGGAACAAAGACGAGCAGGGCCTCTTCACAACACAAGTAAACCATAGAGCCTTGCTCTACGTACATAGGGCTGAGATAGAGGTAATAAAACACACATGGAAAAAAGAACAAGTGTGTCCACAGGTAGCCTCGAGACCAGGCCGTATTTTAATCGGCCTGGTCTCGAGGCTAGTCCACAGGTGGCTGACTACCATGCATCCTCCACAATTTCTTGCTCTTTGATTTGCAGTTTATTCTCAACTTCGCCAGGAAAAGTTCTTGATAACAAAGTGCATGGGCTGCGGCTGCTGCTTGTATTCTCAGTAGTATATATATGCTCAGCCTATATGAATGCATGCATGCATGTGCTGTGTATACAATGGCTATGTGCTGCCACACTGTAACGCAGGCCTAATTTTGCACATAATTATGGCAGCGTTATACTGCGCGTTATCGTCAGTGACCAAGCAGCACAGATTATAGGCTAGTAATATATTCTGTATTGGAGTTTAGATCTACATAAAAACATTTTAGCCATTGATTCTCAACTCAACCTCCTATTACTGTTGTCAGTGCTGGCTTGACTCCACTGCTCAGAATAGACTTCTCTAGGGGGGCCCATATCGCTTCTACACCGGTGTCATAAAATTTTAGGCCCCCCATGAGATTGGGCCCCCCCGGGCCTAGAATTTTAACATTTTAGACCCCCTCTTAAAATTTTAGGACCCCCATTAACAGTGCAACAGCGGTAACATTATGTGACAGTGCATTCTCAAAATACACTTATATACAGTCTTCTATGGTCTTCACAGTCTATGCAGTGCCAGTTACTGAATGCAGCTCTCCTCACACACACACATTTCATTATTTCATGCATGTACAGTAGTATACCACTGGTCTCACAGCCATCATACTGCACCATGTCATTCTATGAATCAGGCCTCATGCAGCACAAAGCACATATAGGTGCCAACTGTCCCGAATTGGTCAGGACTGTCCAAGATTACCCTTGTCCCAAAAGGAAACTGCTTGTGATTCCACCATAGATACAACAGTTTCTCTCTTGACTTCTATCTATGATTCCACATTACTTGAGAGCTGAGCCAGTGATGCTATTGGAGCATCGGATCCCCACAACAATTTACATCTTCTATGTAGGCAAACATGGAGGAAGATATGAATTGTTGTCTTTGCACTGAAAATTGTGTGCTTTATACTTTATAATTATTATGAATTCACAAAATTTTGCCTCCTTTGGCGGCCAGCCGCTTGGGGATAACGCCGCCATGTTTTGTCCTGAAATTTGGCTGAGAAAGTAAGCACGAAGTTGCAAATAATTATGGCGATAGCTATGCACAACATCGATTGTCTTACAGGCAGATCCAACATTGCAGAGCTGCATCAAAGCATTTAACTCTTATAGGTATAAGCATGAGTAACTCGAGGCTAGAGTAACGTAACTCTTCCTTCACTTTGAATTCCATGATAGAATAATAATGCAAACATTTTTGCTACTTTGATAGAGTCTTTGCATGCATGCAGTCTCTTTGATGCTTTGTCAACTAATAGAGCTAACCTTACTATATTATTATATCTCTTTGACTTTGTTCTATCGTGCAGAAAAGGATAGCAGAAGAGGGGGGCCTAATCTCACAGTGGGGGGCCCAAAATTTTAATTTTATGACACCGGCACAGATAATATTAGCCTCCTTCACAAGTCCCAGGCCTCTCTTCGAGGAAGAGCGGCCTAAGCTGGGATCGAGGCTAAGATAACAAAGATAAGCACTGAACATAAAAATCCATTTATAATAATTATAATATTAATTATGCACACAGTCTCAATAGTCCAGTCATGTGATCCTACTACACACAAAACAACACTTATAATAATTAAAACACACGGAAAAATAAATATTAAAATTCAGCTAAAAGGAACTGCTCCAAATTGATCTACAGTTGTCATTGTTGTCGTAACCTTTGAACCTTCTCCAAAAGGGGGGTGCTCCAAACAAGTCTCGTCTTGCATTGTCAGCAGTATTATGAGTGGGCGGGGTAGAGGAACGTCCGTTAAATGAAGTGCTACCAAAGTCATCCGTAGGAAATGGCCAGTCTGTGAGGTGTGTGTGTGTGTGTGTGTGTGTGTGGGGGGGAGTTGCAGTAGGTTAATGTCCTTCAATATCTCGCCATAGCATGTGTGTAGCAGACCACCCTCTATAATACAGCCAGGTTAATTAGTAGGCCACACAGAGTCCAACAAGTACGCCTCACTGTACATAAGCAAGTATACATTGTAGCTACCGTCAGGCACTTAATGTACTCCTGCTACCATTTGTGAGGAAAAAATTTTGCGTTTTTCGAGGCAGAGCAGTTAACATGAAAATGAAACACGTGAATATTACAACCCACACACATTTCTTCTGAGGGTTCTGAAGCCAAATAGAGAAAATGTGCGATTGCTAAATTTCCCTATATACAGTAGTACCAAGAGTACATGAATGTACTCCTGGTAGTACCCAAGACTATTGAGCTCCTTTTGACACACATAATAGGACTTTCTGCATGTACACATAATCATGAATATGCCTGAGAGGAGTGCCTCTCTGGGAATAAATAAATGAACTGTTTTCCAACAGTTTCTGCAAAACGTACTTGTAACGTGTAACGGTAAATAGCAACGCCTTTAATTTGTGTGTCAAAACGGAAACGTTAAAAACCGTACTATGTAAACGCAACAGGAACAGTGCAAGTGTTGTGTGAGTACAATCTGGGGACACTTCTAACTGGCCATTTCAATAATGCAATAACAAAGGCAGCTATAGGGTCCCTTTGATAGACCTTTCAAACAGCTACAAAGTGGATCCTTTAAATTTGTAATTGGACAGTCCCAACTCAAGCTATAGATATCCTATAGCCCATGCTATTACCGCCCACACACACCCACACACCCACACACACACACACACCCACACACACACCCACACACCCTCACACACCCACACACCTGTCAAAGTCCTGGAAGCATGGTTTGGCTAGTACCCTCCTCTGATCAGCTCTATCCCTCAGCCGTGACATGACAGAGTCTAGTAGCTCCTGATCTTGTGATGAGCTGACATGTGTGGTGGTAAAAATTTGTTATTTTTGTGAGCAAGCTGACCTACACGAAATATTTTCCCACGAAAACGTACCGTATATAACGCATGCAATGCAGTCAAGCAATGAAGTCAAACGAAAATCACTGTTTTCCAAATTTTATACCTCACAAAAATTACCCGCTATACGGTATAATATATTGATGACTATTACTTAGCTAGCTATAAAAAGCAGACCGCTTGCTAACAGCCTTCTCAAATTTCAATTGTCTCAAGTTATTAACCATCAAAGATAGCTACTAAGTAAAGCACATCCTCCACACACACATGCATACACACCCCCCTCCAAACACACTCACTCTAGGCACACAACAGAAGGTGATATTTATCTCGTCATCAAACAAGAGATGGGAATGGAAGTCAGTGAGGCGGTCCTCATCCGTGGGAAACTTGTGATCCCTTGTGAAGACATTATTCTGACACAGCTCCTCTACACGTGTGTGTTGAAACTGTGTGTGGGGGAGCATATTTATAAGATGCTCAACAATGGGAGATATTAATATTGAGTTGAATCAAAAGCTTGTAATAAGTGAATAGTGCATTCTGTAGCTATTGGAGAGGACTATATATCACACACCTGACAACTACACCATCACTATAATTATTATAGCATCATACTATAAAGCAATCGCTAATTTGATAGGCTTTCAAGGAGCTACAAAATGGACAATCTCTACTGTGATTATTATTTATAATGCACCTATCAATGTGATGCCCCCCAGGAGGGGTCGGGCTAACATGAGGGAGTTGACCATACCCCAGGTCAAGCTTCCCGAGGATTCTATTTTCAAATATCCCATTCCCCCATTCAACACTGGCCGGGGGCTTTTCAAACAGCTACAAAATGTAAAGAATTGCATGGACAATCTCAACTATAAAAGTTCTACTGAAAATTAATAAGTCCTCAATAATTATTATTGTCTATAGTAATATTAAAGGTAGTGCTCACCTTTCCCCTGAGTCAGAGTGTTGGTCCATTGCATGTGTCCAGTGCACCGCTAGCTAGTAGGACCACTCCAATGGATGTGCTCTCAGAGTGCGAACTGTAATGCACCACATAGCCAGTAGGTAAAGGATCGTTAAACTATTATATCATTGGTCAGTTAGGGCAAGAAAATTTTATTACTTCTACTCTCATAGCTAGTAAAAAGGGACACACAAAAAATATGCAAGTATAATTATAAGTAAAAATGACTTGCTACGTTACGATTCTATTACAATTTTTGAGTGCTTAATTAAGGATAGATCATAAAAACGTATTATACAAAGAATGTTACTAGTTTGTGTTGTGTGATGTTTAAAAGTTAGTTTTCTTTACTTGACATTTATTCGTCCCTTTCAAGTAACTCCAGTATCTGTATGAAAGCATGAGTACAGCACAATCAACCAAAGCTATAGAGAACAAAATATAAGATTAGACTACAATCAGATTACAAACACACGTACCTTGTCAGGTTCTCATGATCAATTGGTGGCACTATGAGCAACTGCAGTTGCTGTCCTCAAATACTTGTCTTCAATTTCCTCGGCTACATCGTTACGCTCAACAGTAGGCCTCCTTAGACATTCACATATGTAAGGCCATGTCATCGGATGCTCTGGATCAGTTACTTCAAGGCGCTTGGCTACCACCATCATTAGGCGGCGATTGTTATCTTGGTATCGATCTTGAATATTCTTCATCTCGTAATAGTTTATCCCGAGGGCCAGTCCCAAGTTGAACCAATTGTTGCTGGCACCTCTCAGCTTCTTTAAAATGTCTGGAATATCCACTCCAGTCAGAAGCAGTTTTGAAATTTCTACTGTTTGGTTTTTGCTACGATGCAAAAATGGTGACGATTCTGTATACACAAATTCATATTTATGTTAAATTATTCCATAGGGAAAGTGAGCATGCAGTTTTAGAAATTGTATGACAAGCTGCGTATATACATGGTGTCAAGCTATAATGCGTACAAGCCAGATTCACTTAATATAAATAAAGTTGCTCACTTTATGGCAGGCCTTGATTATTATGTGGGAACAAGCACATTTTTGGGGAAAAACTTTACTAGGTGCACTAATAAAATAATAATGACATTGTGAAGTATGTGTGCTTCATGGGGTAACAATGAAGAAATGAATGGTACTAATGAAGGCAATGGATTAGCAAACTGTGACAATTAATGAAATTCCGATTTGATAGATTTTTAATCCAACATAGACAGTACAGTTATAGTTGAGGTTAGATAACTGACTTGACTGGTGTTTGTAGAGAGCTGTGTAGAGAGTGAGGAGCACTTTCCCAGCAGCTGCATCCTTCACCTCACACTGGTAGTGACCAAAGTCCTCCTCTCTCACACTCTGGAAACTCACAGTGTTGGGTTGATCATCAGTTGTCTTGATCTGACGTCTGGAGCCCTCTTTGCTCCAGTGGAAGGAGAAACCATCCTCAGCAAACTTTAGCACCTCTAGTTCCGTCCTGCTTCCTAGACACACGTGCTGTACATATATGTAGGTAGGTATGGGCGTTAAAAAAATGTAAATAGTAGAACTAAGCCAATACTATATCAGAGCAGATTACAATAGCTAACGTACACAAACACACACAAACACACCTTCCCCAGCCAGACTTGCTGTTCTGATTTGAGACCAACTGCTTTCTTGGAAGCCTCACAGATAAACCTGATTCGTGATTTGCTAGAGAGAGCACACAGATGGTTGACGCTGCGTTCAGTACAATCTTTGGAACAGGGACATTGGAATGCAATATGCATCACCAGATGCTGGAATAGGCACTTGATAGTGTAGAGGATTGTTTCCAGCACATATCCACAGAGGTCATGAAGAGAGGTGTCAGGGTCGTCTCGAGAGATTCGAATTTCGTAGCTCTTTTCGTGGGAGAGTAGCGTAACCGTATGAACATCATCGATAGAAAACGAAACACAATTTCGTTTGACGCCATCTTCCACCAATTCCCACGTCAATCCGAGAATTCCATGAGGGCCTTGGGAAACTAGTCGAGTGATGAGCCCACAGAAGACTCCTGTTGGTACGTAACCAAAGCTGAATGTGATGTGGAGTGGTTCTGGGTTGTTGGTGTCTGGTGGAGGTGGGTTGGTCAGCTCCTCTTGTGAAGCACAGTCCAAAATAGCAGGCATGAGGTACGTGATTCGAGTGACCTTCGGATCATTGGCATCTTCGTGGACAATTTCGGACAGAAGGTTGAGATATTGCAGCAGTATGATGAGATGCTTGGCTGGGATAATCTCTCCTTTCTTGAGCATCTTTGTAACATCGGGACCAGTACAGTACTTGATAATGGCCTCCAGTGAAAACTGCCCCATCTTGACCAACTCTGCTCGCTCAAACTCAGTGACGTAGCCTTCAGAATGGAGGATGCGTAAAGCAGCAAGTATCAGTTGGCTGATGCTAGTGAAGATCACTTCAGGACTGCAAAACAGGTGGTTGCTCAGCCAGCCATCGATATCATTGGGTACATTCCCGTAATGGAGTATGGATCCAATCTTCTGTAGGTACCTGTGTGTGTGTGTGTGTGTGTGTGTGTGTGTGTGTGTGTGTGTGTGTGTGTGTGTGTGTGTGTGTGTGTGAGTGTGGGAGTGTGTGTGTTTGGAAAGGGGATAGTAAGCAAAAGGTTAACTGCATGGGTTGGATGGAACCTCGCCCGCTGAAGCATAAAATTGACTCAAACGTTATGCACATTTGATTTTAATGAAGGACATTCAATTGACATTTTAATTACAATTATAGTTTTTCCGGTTGGTACTGGATGTAAAAACCACGAAATAAGCTGTGACAGCATTTTATTATTCTATAGTATCTATAGTGTCCAACATAGTAGTGACCAATAGTGTACAATAGTGTCTTTTAGTGTCCTTTTAGTATCTAGAATAATGTCAATAGTTGTTCAGTAGTGTCCGTGGTGTCTATGGTGTCCTACAGCTTCTCAGTTAGGCGTTTTGTGGCTTGTAGCTACGTACTATTAGTGTAAGATCTAAGGACAATTCAGTAATAATTATATGCCAGTTGTGTGTGCGTGTGAGTGTGAAAATTAATGTATAAGTGCATCAGTACTATACACGTACTACGATGTAATATATAAGAAGTAGAATAATTATGAGCTTACCACAGACAGAATTTGGTGTCTTCTTCATCCATTTCCAACAATCTCCCTATTTCCAGGCAGTCTTCCATCGACACGATTGAGTACTCCATCCGCAGTAGTGTGCCCAGTAGAAGCCATTTCGGTTTGATGGGCAGAGATGCATCCTTGAAGTAACGGGCGAAAACATCGCTCAAGAAATCACGAATCGGGGCAATGTCAGACTGTTCAGTTCCAGCAAAATTGTCCACGGCAAAAAATGAAGATTCAGAATCAGACGGAGGGGATACAAGGATCTCGGAAAACTTTTGAGTGGTTGGTTTCAGAGCATGGTTGACTTGCTTGATTTTCTCTTTCGGATTCTCCAACTTGTCCACGTGAGTACCGATTAAAGCTGCTACCGGACGAACTTGTTGGAAATTTTCAAACTTCTCGTTCAATTTGAAGATGGTTTTGTACTTGGTATCTTCTCGAGAGATGTGATGGATACTGGCAACTGCTGAGAGGATTTGAGAGACTGTGGTTTCCACTGTGTGAACAGCTTTGAATGGAGTAATGACTGTGTTGTCACGACTGAAGGGAATATCGTAGGGCTTGTCAAGTTCCTTGCTCAGATCCAAGAACACTAGATACATGGCAGGACCATTGCATAGGGCTGGTAGCATTTCTAGGAAGGCAGGTTGTCCTCCAACATCATTGATGTTTAGCAAGGTATTGCCAAGACATTTGGCCATTTCGAAGAAGTTTCCGCTCTTTATCAGCTTTTGCAGTCGAGCCTTGATCGGTATGCGCCTGTTCTGTTGGTAAGCATCCTCTCGTCTTTCAGTGCGTGTTTCTTTTTGAGGCTTTGACCGAGGCTTTTCCAGAGAAGGTGGCTTGGGTATGCTTGTGTGCTTTTCGCTTTCGGGGACAGTTTTTGTCTTTTCCTGGCTTGTGGCACTTGGGACTTCATCGACCTTGCTACTGTACATGTAGCCAAAGAGGATCTTTGCTTCCTCTTCTACGTCTTTGGAACAAACCCAATCTGTGACATCTTTGTTCATGTAGGTGACCACTTGATGGCAATTGGCGAGTAGCGTACTGCGTAGCTTTGCCTTGTCTCCAGCAGAACTGATGTTTTCGATATCTTTCAGCAAACGACTAAGAGTTGTTGTTTTTCCCACGGATGGTGGCCCGACAAGAAAGAGGCGGAGGTACTGCATGGAGATAGTCTCTTTGTCAGTCATCAGATCGTCCAATTTCTTCAGATATCGCTTTTGCTCTCCAATCACTGCATAATTATAAGAAAGAGAAATAATTATTAAAATGTACACTCAACGTTATATACAGTAGACTCTCGTTAATCCGGTCACCCTTGGGACCATGCAGCTTGGCGAGGTGGCCGTATTTCGGGAAATAGCCGGGGCTTAAAAACGACCTTACCTCGAATCTAATGACTAATTTTGTGGTTCTTGTCTCGAGGATAATGTAAGGTAATGAATCATTCTGTTCTCTAATCCTATTTTATTTACTAAACCACACCTAAAACGTCATATCCGGCCGTAATACACATATAAAATTACATTGAAAACCTTGTTTGGGACAGCCAGCACTGGCCGATATTCAGAATAGCGAGTGGCCGTACTTCAGGGTGAGTTTTGTGCAGTAAACATAAAATAGCATTCCGTGCCAAGCCAAAATAAATGGCCGGTATATCGAGGTGGCCGTACTTCAAAGAGCCAGAATAGCGAGAGTCTACTGTAGTATCAATCAAAGTTTATATACACAACTACACTCCTTTTTGGCAATTTGCTAATATAAAATTTATATATAAATACCACATGTACATCTCACATTGGAGTCCGTAGATTATATTTTTTTAGAGCTTAGAAAGAGACCTTTCAAATGGTACGAACGACGTTCATTATTATATTGGCCTGCATGCAAGCACATACCAAAACATTACATCCCCTGACGAAGTTTGGTGCATCATTTGAAAAGTTTCCTAAAGCAGGTGCTAAAGTGAAATATGTTCACCTAAAGCACCCCCGGGCCCCTCGTTAATATTTCAATCATTACTATTCAAGAACACATATAAGCGCATGACAGTGGCGGATCTAGAAAAAGTGATAGGTAAGTGCTGAGCAAGAGTACCGGGCGCGAACATTGAGGGTATAATTATACTTTGGACGTCATTTCTGGTGGGTGTTATTTATAGATGTGCAGTGGTTCCTTGCACTCCATATTTACTTGCCGAGTCTAGTCTGCACTGCAGTGCAGCTTTTATCACAGCTTTTAAAATACACTATACTGTTGTAATAATTATAATGAAAGCACCGCGGCCTCGGTGGAGGTGCCAAAGCTACATAACATAAAGCTACTAATAGCTTTTATACACACAATGACATTATCATGATAAACTCAACATTAATATTTTTTGCAGTCATTATTTTGCATGCCATCTCAAAGAGTGGGTAATGATCGACCATGATTGTTGTTAAAATGATCGATGCCAAAAGTTCAAGTCTAAAATTAATGGATGCACATCAGGAAGCTCTCTTCTCACTCTTGCAGCTACCAATAGCTATAGCGTTCTAGTGCAGAGCTAACAACTAAGTAGAGTAGCAACACTCGGTGAACAAGTTTTGCTATACGGACTCTTCTGAAAAGGCTGCAATGGCATTCCAAGTAAGCAAAACTATAGGCATAACTCAAGAATGAAGCTTTATTTTGCAAATCCACACACACAAACACACTACCGTATACCTCGCTAGTTTACGGTATAATTTTACAAAGGTTTACTAAAGTATTACGAGTTACCAGGATTCTGGGTAACTCAGTTTTCGCATGTGCACTATCACCAATGCAATCATAGATACTGTACACTCCGTGGATCGATGTGAAACATAAGGTAGTATACGGGTAGATTACGGAATATTCGTGTTCACTCACTAGCTGCAACGGCACCCAGCTGCAGAAAATAAATACCAATCCAAGAAAACATGACTAGAAGCCTATACTTGCACTTCATTGATCCTTGAGCAGCTGAAACAGTCTACACACACACACACACACACACACACACACACACACACACAAACACTACCGTATACCTCGCTTGTGCATGCGCACCGAGGCATAATTATAAGTCTACAGCTATAGCTATAGCTAGTACCAAGTCTGAGAGTGACTTCAACACACATCATTTCTCCAAGGTCAGGTGGGTGCTTGAGCACCCTCTGCTATACCTAGCTGCTAGATAGCCAACGGTTTCCGGCGAAGGTTTAGAACTTTGTCACAACATAATTATAATTATGGCTATCTCAGGGGCGGATCCAGGATTTAGGGAAGGGGGGTTCTTACTTCTTGGCCGCGCGAAGCGCGGACAAGAAGTGTCACTCTGCGCGTAGCGCCGAAATTTTTGGGTTGACCACGCCCCCTTTTACATGCCACGCCCATTAATTAACCACATTCCCCTTCAACTATATAATGTCTGAAAGAACACAAGGCAAAGCCATTCTCATGCTCTGGGATAGTGATTGCACTTTCTTCTCTTTCAGGAGAGCACCAATTAATGTCCATTGGCTGATCCTCAGCGGAAGATCTCGTTGCTTGCTTCGATGAACACGGAGGGGGCTGGTGGTTCCAGTGGAGAGATAGTTGTGACTGGAGGAAAGATGGTTGTGACTGGAGGAGAGACGTTGATGACTGGAGGAGTGACGATGGTGGCTGGTGGTTCTCTTGAAGAGGAGACTAGCTGTAGACTTGACGCATCATCTAGATTATTATATTAGTCAATATAATTATTATAGCAATTATAATTAATCTATACAGTGTCTATCATTCAGTATGCAGTGCCATGAACTCTCCCTTACCTGAAACTTTACTCCAGGAGTCAATGGAGGGTTGCAATCTAGCCTTTTGTTAGGATTCATGGCCAGGCTCAATTATCACTGCTACCATGTGGCTGGATGAGTCAATATAGCCAGCCCCACCCTCATATTATGCAGAGAGTACCAGCCCCACCCTCACATTATGCAGAGAGGACTTTGTACCCTATTGTCATGACAGTAGTACAGTATAAAGCTAGCTAGCTAGCTAGCTAGCCAGGTGTATTAAATATAAAGTATCAACTTAGTGGAAGGGTAGTTCGTACGAACCCAACGAACTACCTCTGGATCCGCCACTGTATCTTATGATATTGCTTAAAATAGTATCTATATACATATCCTCCGCAGTGCTCAAACTTGCTAGTTTTTAGTGCCGTTTTGGTTAGGGAGAGATTTGAAGAAGATCTTACGGCTAAAGGTCCAAAAATTATACGGAGTAAGCTTGAATAAATTGTCTAACTTTTGATAAGAAAAATTTGTCAAGAAATATTTTAGTTCTGGAGATGATTGACGTTACGTACATTTTTTACGATCACCGCCATTATCACCTAAAATTATGTCCCACTACAATAACTTTTGGGGAAATATATTTGAATCATGTTGTAGCTTATTCTTTTACCTATAGTTATATACAATGGTATCAGCATAATTTCTTAGAAATGTTCTAATCATTAATTTAAGTACAACTACTCACCTATTTTTGTATTCTACTCTCTAGACTGGATGCACTGCAGTGCGAAATTTTCGAAGGGCTTTTCACTGATTTCGTGGGTTAGCAATCCTACACGAACATTAAGTCCACGAAAATTGTTGTTTAGAATTATCTGCTATAACGTCCAAAGATTAGCTTCCGCAGTCATTCCATGAACATTGTGCAACGAAGTGCTTTAAGAGGCCTAGGCCCTTCCACAAAATATAAGTGCCTCGAAAATTTCGCGCTATATACGGTATAACCATGCATTACCTACTACTACCCACCTTTGTCGAGGTTTGGTCTGAGCTTTGCAGCAAGTTCCTCGTGTCCGAGCTCACGAAGGTGGTGTATAACTGTCTTATATGTCCTCTCTCCAGTCAAAGCAAATCTTTTGATGTTCTTGTCTAGAAGCAGCTTTTCTAGAGCATCAGAGTCTTCCTCAGTCAATGGAGAGCCTGCAAACACAACCAGCAATGTTTACACAGCGGACAATAATTAAGAAACACCGAACGATGGCACATTTGTGCATTATTGGCTAGTGATAACATATACTTCAGCTTTAACATTTGCAGACAATCAGAATCACTGATTCAATAGAACAATGAACACTATATACAGGGAAATAGGACATGTGCTCCTGGAAACTGTGTGTTAATTAAGTGTTCTGAGGTCAGGACAAAAGAAAAACTATGCTAACAAATGCCATCTATATCGGATATTATCAAGATCAAAATTGATTCTGCCAGGATGTGGGGAATCAAAAATCGATTGTCTCACACGTGGAGATAAGCGTGCATGCGCATTATAGATCCACTGGGATAAGGGATGTCGATCTGCAAGAGGTTAATAGCTAGCTCCTTTAGCAGACAGACTATTGTAGCTAATAAGCTAGCGCTCTATAGCGTAAAAGGCTACTCATATAAGTTCAATAGAAACTTTGTGCGAAGAAATGATGCTACGAAAACTTTTCGATGTGCTAATTTGAAGATTTGAGAGAGAAAACTATACAATGATATAATTATCATTGCAAGTGCAAAAAACATTTGTGAAGGGTAGGGTTGGAAGAGCATGCGCATGCACTGAAGTAACAAAAAGTTCGAAAACAAGACTATGGGTTGGTATAGTCTTTGCATGCTCCAACTAGTTGAAGGTGGGGCTCAATCTTTGCGATCTTTAACAGTTGGGTCCAGCATAGCCTTGATCCCAGGCCGAGTTTTCGCTTTTATAACGGTTAGGCGAACAACTAGGCCTGGTACTATAGTTGTCTGTGCATGCGTCAGTCGTTCGTCAGATTCTGACGAATGGATATTCTCGTGACATTTATATTTGCGTACTATCGTGTACTATAGAAGTCAGTTCCCGTTTTATTCAAGACTGAACAACAAGCTTAGAGAAGAGGTATAAAGCTTTATCAAGCTTGTTAAGGTCAGATATTTTTGTGTGGGCCCTATGCTATCAAGTCTTGTTCATGTTTGGAAAGATCTAGGTAGACTATAGTTTCACCATTGATCTACTTTTAATATGGTGGATCAAGTGAAGGGTGTGAGCTAGAGAACTTGGTGCTGCCATCATCAGCTCGTCGACAATGACACTATAACCTGTTTAATACGGGGAAATTTAAATATGTAGATCTACGCGTATTTAGAATGTCTACTTCTCTGTACAGGAGCAATGGCTAACATCCAGCTATCTCAACAGTGCTCCTCTTGGCTATACTAACGGACGAGACTGGACAGTTTGAGGTAAGGGTTTAACCGTCTTTGCTTTCTGATTCTTTTTTCACAAAATTAATGTTTTTTTACACTTTTTCTTCACAGGTACCAGCATAGATTTAGATCAGTAGGTGGCTATGATAAAAAAGGAGATTTTTATTTGCACTGTTCAGTTTGTGTCTGTTACGATAATTATCATAAAGTTCTTTTGGTCTTGTACATGACGTATGCATCATCATAATTATAGGGGCTCTTGTAAATTCACTTGCGAGCATTAGCTGGAGCGTAAGAATTGACAGTTCAAAACACTACTGTTGCTATGGACTAAGATAAGAGGGGTGTGGCCATGCTTTCTGCTATGTCTGAGCATGCTCAGTAGGAAAACAACTGATGGCGACCTGACCTCTGCACCTATTAAAAAGAGGGCGTAGTTTCCACCCTAGCAAATTTAACTTCGAGGGAAAGTGATTAGTTTGGGACGTACTCAAGACAACAGAGGTCTGTAATACCGTAATTGATGTAATTACAGCGCCACCATGCGCCATGTCAGCATCAGCATAATTTTTTAGGTCCTAAAAAAGCGCCAACCGTTGTTGAAATTATTTTTTTCTGGCATTTATAAAAAGGCTTATTTGAGACATCAAGACAATCATCCTGCATCTTTGACTTCCTTCACTAATTCTAAACTGTTACAGTTGTTTAACCCATAGCTACAGTCAATGAATGTTGTTCACAAATCACTCAGATCTCAACGGTGCAGCTAGCTAGTGAAACTGAGCTAGACCACGCCCATTTTCTCAAAAAATTCTATACTAGCTGTTAAACATAAGCGCCACCATAATTTGGCGCCAGCTTGGGCCGGCTGAGCGCAATTTTTTGTGCTCTAAAGATGCGCCACTCAAAAGTGGAATTAATTTTTTTCTTGCGCTATAATTACATCAATTACGACATGTGACTAGTTTGTCCTATAGTTCTCTAGACTAGCTTGCGGAAGAAGGTGAGGAGAAGATGAAGAAAAAGATGTTGTTTTTTCATGTTCTCATAACAGTTTCACAATTCAGTTTATATTTCGACAAATACCACAAATGATATCGGCAACAGATATAATATTATTATGAACTCAAAATAACTTTGTCTTGTGTCTTGGGTGAGATCCAGAGGGGGGGGCTTTTCCTGTTTTCGACCCAACCCTACTATTAGCACTACTGTGCTAATGATAGCATGTACAAAGTATTTTCTTCTCAGTTTCTTTTCTACTCAGTTATATACATACCGGTAGATATATTTATACACTTTCTTTGTGTGAAATTCGAAAGCAAATTTTTCATAATAGAAAAAACTTATTCCCCTTACACTCTTGAGCGAAAGCATAACATGGTGAGAAGGATTAGCACAGCGCATCTTGCAACACTCATTAGAGTTTTATCTATGGATTCTACGCATATTTTGGAGGCCGTTTAAATTTTAAGATCAGGAAGCTATTAGTGCATGTCAGTATGGATTGACTAATTACAATCTAGCTATAGAGTCATAATTATACATTAATATTTTGCTATAACTATAACTGGAATTAGACGGCAATCTAGTATCAGTAGGACAGTATATAGGGATGTGACCCGGCCAGCTCATGTACAATGCATAGCTAGGCCAATCAGGGGCGGATCCAGGAATTTTGAAAAGGGGGGGCAGTTTGAATAAAATTTTTACTAAAAAAAAGGTCAAAAGTTTTTTTAAAGCTCAATCAGTGTAGCTTTTCTGATCATGGATTGATTGATGACAGTATGACATACATAGTAGCAGGAGATAGCGGAAATGGATGGAATCATCTTGCTCTTCAGCTTCAAAAGTCTACACTAGAGATCGTCTGCATGCGATATGCTGCAATTGATTTCTGCTCTAAGCCACACCCACTTTGTGAGCTAGTTTTATTCGAGCTGGTCAGAAAGGGGGGGCACGTGCCCCTTGTGCCCTGCACTGGATCCGCCACTGCCAATGTATAGATCAGTTTGGAGGTAGCAAAGATAACCAAACGTCGCCACACCCAATTCCGCATTCTTGAAGCGTGACATTCCTGAGCGTCAGTGAAATACATACAAAGGGGATTTCTGAGATACGATGCAGTTATATAGTTGCCTCGCGCTTAGGCGAAAGCTTGGCAAAGAAATATGAAAATTCAAGAGGGAATTTTCTGCATAATTATAAGTATAATAATTATATACACAGAATGTTGCCTACTTTTTTGAGCCTTTGATTTCTTCAAGACTTCATTTAATCCACTCTCATACAAGACAGTAAAGAGTTTATCTCGAGTAGCATCTTGTCCATTTCTTCGCTTCCACTCGTAGAAAAACTGATAAATTTGCTCTTTTAGGTCTCGTTCATGGGTGTATTCAATTGATTGAATGTTAGTTTCCGTAAAACCAAGACCTCTGGCTAGGACCATCCAATCTGGTCCAATGTGGTCAGAGATTTCCCTGATGAGTGCATCCACTGACTCTACAGCATGATCAACATCTGATGAGAAGGATAGTGCACATTTGTTAAGCTCTTCAACAATTTCATCATGTCCTTGGTGCTCCTCACTGGTATTAAATAAACAATCGTAGAGTAGGTCAAAACCATTTTCACCTCCATTTCTTTTTATTAGTTGGATAAGATTAGTTATCTTAGTTAAATTGTCAAGATACGGCGATTGTACGGAATCGACGTCAGCCATATGTACCAGACGATATTTTAGCAAGTATGGAAGGAGTGTGGATATGCTAACAAAGAGTGTAAGGCTAGGGAGACACTCTTTAAAGACATCTTCAGTCATGTAACGTTCAATTAGGGAAGTATCTGAAGATAAAAGAAAAAAGTGGTTATACAGCCTGCTAAAGACAAAACGAATCGTATACCGTACCCTCGCGAAAGTAAGCCCATCCCCTCTTTTGCTTGCACGAGGGTATTTTGACTCGACACACCCACACAGAATGTAGAGTTTGAGTATGCATGCGCAGTAGCTAAATGCCACATGTTTACATTAATTAGTGTAGAAAAGCAAGTTATAGGTAGTATAGCTAGTTAGACTAATATACTCCTTGCTGGACCAAGACTAGAAATATAACTTTCTCTGTGTGGATCTGTTTGCCCTTTAAAAGATGTCAATGCAAGGGAACAACTATAGTCCTATAATTATGCTGAGAAAGGGAACAATTAACAATCTGATATCACCCAGGCCAATTTTTCATGTTACCTTGCCTTGGTTTTCTGAAACAAAGTACCTGATAGCTCTGTAGGAATATAACCTAACATCCTTCGGCTGCTACATCTGACGAGCAACGAATAGAGTCAGAGTCGGCTATTTATTCATTTTCATTCTTATCATGCTTTAATCATACAGTGGAACCTCCGAATAACGGACAAGTTGGTGCAGGGGGTTTTATCCGCTATTCAGAGGTTTCCTACATTGGGAGGCTAGGGTTACGTTATCTCAAATGTGTTTAATGAGATAATAATGACTTCAAATACACAAATATGATGAACTGAATCAGTATACATGTAGCCGTTGTCTTGGGAACAGATCAACTACCACAAATTAATTATTGTAAAATGCAAGTGGACTGTCGTCACATGACAGTGAGTGAGAGAGACAACGGTGAACTGCAGCAGACTGAATCTCAACTGTGCATGCACACATGACAAGAATATACGTAGCTAAATAGTCAGTCACAGCAGTCCTCTTGCTAAAGAGTGTTTTTAAATAGGAGCATGACCAACAATGTCATCCTGTTTCAAGTCCACACTGGAACTGCTGTAGAGCAGCAGGCATATAGGGGATACCATTCTTGTAGATCTATATTGACTATAACCACACCCTTCGTCCGTTATAGGAGGTTAATTCTTGCACTAAATGCGTTTCGTGCAAGGGCAATGTTCGGAGTTTAGAGGTGTCCGCTATTTAGGATTGCAAGTACACTAGTTAGATAGTAAAAGCAGATTAAATGCTCTGTCCCCTAATAAGCATAAACTTCTTGCAGAAAAGGGTGGGCGTATTTTTGCGAGGGTATAAATTATAATAGTGTGATTTCTATCGCAAAAGGCCTATAATTATACTGTACGTTTACAGCCTCTAAAGTCAAAGTTATACCTGATTGTTTCATATACAAGAGTACTTGTTGAACCTCCTCCCAGCTTGGGTTGTGATGAGCGTGGAACCATTTTCTGATCACCTCCATTAGTGCTGCATCTGTGTCTCGGTGGTACTGTACTGTTATGGTTTCTAGCACATCACTCTCCAAGTTGAAGAGCATCCCTACTCTGTACCACGAATTGGACCATGGGATGAGCTCAGTAAACACGTTGTGAACGGTAACTGTGCCAGCACCTATAATTATACAAACATAAAATTAATATCATAAATTTGTAACTTACCATTACGTAAAACATCATTGATAAACCAAATGTCTTGAACAGAAAGAAGTGCAAGTATTTCATTTGTAGCAGAACATTTCCAGTGACCCTCTGTGCTAGGAACGATCATGTGTGTGTAGTTAACCTGACCACATGTACAGTGAAACCCCACAACAGGAAAAGCTTGGCCAGAAATGTGAAATGCTTCCGCGGCTTTGTTGAAACCATTAACAATTGCTGCTCTGATAGATGGTAGAATTTCATGATCTTGCATTGAAGTGACATAAACAGTCATTTCAGCATCTTCCTGTCTATACAAAGTAATTAGAACATTCAGTCCGGGTAAAATGAACTGCACACAGTTTTTGAAAACTCGAAATTGAGGAGCCTTAATTTTCCATGGCCATGGGTGACGATTGCACTGTGAGCACAAGTAGCACATTATGTACTCAAACATGCCACGGGATAATGAATACTGGATCACAAGTGGAGCAACTTTGGTGTCTTTTGCACTGAAAATAGAGCTGAGAGTTTCAACACTGACTTCTTCCCTCAGTAAGCATGGCATCAAGAATAACGAAGTAGTTTCCAACTCAGTTAATATATGTAAATCTCTGAAGAGGGAAATAGCTTCTTTACATGTGAACAATCCTCCAGCATACATTTGTTCACAAGCTTCAAATGCAGTGAGGGGAATAATAGCTCCTTGATTATGTTGCATGGCATAAAGATTTATCTGTGCAATCAATTCGATCAATACGGTCGAATCTTTAAATATCACATTTGGAAGGACATTGCCATAATAAAGAATCAAGCCACTCATGTGCAAGTTAAGTAAAGCAATTTCAAGATCAGTAATAGATAGTTTGAAATTGGTGGCAATAATCAATACTTCTTGTTTGCTAATAAATGACCGATTGTATTGTTGCATAACTTTCTTGATAGCGTGACCAAGCATATGCCAGGATAGAGAGACCTGCTTCAGTTCAATCAAAGCCAACGATGATACTAGATGCTGCTCAATGTTTTCTATCTCTCTCCATGCTTTTCCGACTTCAAATATTGCTTGTTTTCCATCCTCACCTGTAATGAACTTTGCCTGTCCATTGTCCCTAAAAAGAATCTCACTCATTCTCTCATTAGTTTCAATCGACTTAACTTCTGCGTGCTTTCCAACAACTAGCAATTTTGTTGCTAGTACACTGATGTCTTTTATTAGTTGCTTGCTAGTGAGAGATACTTGTCTAGAAACTGACATTTCCTGAAGGAATATTTCTTGTTCAAGATGTTGGCTCATACTAATAGAGTTAATGCCTATGGCAATCCCTTGAAGGAAAATTGGTAGTACATCTAACAACCAAACATCAGAGCAGCATACGCAATTAATAATAGTCAAATTATCGAAATCTGTTGTAAGCGATCGATCACGATTGACCATTAGTTGCAAAATTTTCTCAGAAGAGACACATTGTAAGAGACTTTTCATAGGTATTGGCTCATAGATTAGAATATGATGCTGTGGGGAATTTCCAACATGTATCGGTCTTGATACTTCTTTACCAACAGATTGAATAGGGTTTTCTTCAGGATTTTCACTTGATGCTTCTTCGGGTCTTTGTTGTATAGAATGTTCATCTAACTCGTCCTTTTCAGCTTGAGCAAGCACCATTTCCAAATCATTTGATGCTTTGGGTCCTTGTTGCATAACATTTTTATCTGACTCATCATTTTCAGCTCCTTTTGGAGTCTGAACAAGCACTGTATCCACATTGCTTGATGCTTCTTTGGATGACCTGTCATTTTTAGCTCTCTTTGGAGTCTGTACTGCAGCATTACAAGCAAATAACATATCCAAATCGTCATCTTGTAGAGTTTTAAAACGTTCACCACTGACAGTGTAGCAACTAAATTGAAAGTTAGCTGGTCCAGGTTGAATGGAATCCAATGAAAGTGTTGGCGTAAACTTTTTATCCATGATCATTTGTTTGCAAGCATAGACATCTGATTCTGGCAGTCCAGTAAAAAGGATTGTTGTGAACCGCACACCAAATTTGCTTCCTTGCATTGCAGCTCCAAATCTAGCCTCAGCATCTGCAATAGGAATTAGTATGGGCAGTGTAGTAATACCAAAATAATTGTACTTAGTTACCTTTTAGAGTAGCTATCTTTGGATGATGTTCATCGGTCAACCATATTTTGTGGGCAGCAGTGAGCTCCATTTGTTTGCCAGTATGTTCACCACATGGTACATGGTTATCAGTTGCAAATGGCAAATATTTGAGAAAGTGGATGCTAGATGAATGTTCGGAGCAAGAACACACAAATGTTAAGCGCATCGATTTCGTATTGATAACTCTTTGCAGCTGCACATTCAGAGTGGATACAATTTGAAGACATAGGTCAAGATGGGGAATATTGTTATCATTAAGTCCATCAAAGTGAGCTCGAACACAATCAATAAACTCAGTGAATACAAGCCGAAACTGGTTATTAATTTCAAACGACACCATGTTCTTACAATTTATAAAATCGGGTGACAGTTTCCATATTATTCTGCCTTTTTTGATTCCAGAAAGTACGGTCATTAGTCTTGGAAAAAAACCTGGTGGTATAAACTTAGAGATTGGGACCAAAAACAGTGGTGCCACTTGTAAATCGGCTGGTAATACAGAACAGGCTGAAATTCTTGTACCAAATACATGCTGATGATTAGGTAGTGCAGAACAGGCTGAAATTCTCGTATGAAATACATGCTGATGATTAGGACAAATGGGAAGCACTTGGAGCATAGACGGAATAAAGTAGCTTTCCAGTAAAGGCATATGCATTGCTAAATGGTGTTCATCAAAGAAGTTTAGAATCCATGATAGCGGGAGACCAGTCTTACTACCCTCTAGAAGCTTTTTACCAACTTGAACATTCAGAATACCCCGTGTTTGAAGACTCTTCCATTGCTTAGGATGATCAATATACACTTGGGGATCAAGAATAGTTCCAAGAATGGAAAGTAGGTTCTTAGGCTCAACAAAAACATATTCTTGGAGCCTTTTCTTATCGTGATACCATATGAAGATACCAAGTTCATGAAAATAACAGAGAGCTGCTCTAAGGTCTGTTTTACACTTTTTAGCTATTTCACTAGCTTTTTCAAATGTCACAATTCCTGTGCAAGACTGTTGTAAACGTGATTCTCGTTCTAGATCAATCTTGAAAGCAATCCATTTCCTAGGTATCTTTGCTTTGGCACTCTTTGTGCAAGAAACTATTTGCTCTCGCAAAGTTTTCATTCCAGGATCATCATACTTTGCTCCTGATTGTGTGTTGTCTATCTCAAACATAAAAGAGTTGGGTGTAGAAGCTAAAGGCAAGATTACCTTTTCATGAAAGTTCGTTCCTAGAGAGTTCAGATTGAGTTTTAACTGAAGGAGCATTTGATCCAAGTCTTGCTTGTCATCTATTTTAATCTGATCTTTAAAAGTACCGATAAATGCTATTTTAGGAAAAACCGTTCCGCTAGCTAATTCGAATACTCTCTTCTTTAATATATCTGGAAGGTTGCTGAGATGCACATCCAGTGAATTAGAGTCTAAGAAGGAAAGACATCGATACAGGTAATCAGTATATGTGTAAGGAGACTCTCTCTCTATTTCAAGTGGGCAGGTAGGTCTAATGGAAGCGTTAGAATTTTCCAACAAATCACAAAGTCGAACAACAATACCATAAATGGATCTAAATTTGGCGAAGCAAGGAAGAAGATCTTGAAACATTGGTTGCCCTCCTGTATCCCAGAGAGTTAGATAAATATTATCTGGGTTGCTCTTATAAACGCTGTCGTACTTCTTAAATACCACGGCGCTTTTCTTGGAGTCTATTGTACTTTCAAATGTTTCTTGGTATAGCAGCTCTTGCTCCATTATTATTGTGCTTTTCTCCTTATCATTAAAGGGAATGTTCTGAAGATGCTTTCTGATGGACGTCTTTCCAACTCCCGTGTGCCCAATGAGAAGCATGTGCAAATGTGGTACCTCCAAATATTCAGAATCTGCTAGTTCAAGAGTAGCTTTCATTTCCAGTCTGGTTTTCTCCAACTCTAAATCGTATGAATAATTAGATAATTGCTGTTTACTTATATAATATGATTTATAATTACTTACCTAGTATGTGTTCTAGTTCTTTGGCAACATCTGCTGTTACAGTACTTGAGGAGCCTAGTTTATCGTCTGGGAACCACCTGTGCTTGAAAATGTTGAAGAGAATGTGGTTTTCAGGTAGTTTGGAATTGCTGTTGCACTGTTTACGATGGACCATCAAAAGAAGACTATCGTTGAGCCAATTCAAGCTAGGTAACTCAGGTTTGATTTTGGGTTCCAATTGATGGAAGTATGATTGCTCATATATAGGTAAAAACATAGCTTTTGTGTCATTAGTACTAGATTTGTGTACAAACAGAGATTCTGTAGTCAATTGAAGGGTAATACTTGACGAGAACCCAAGAACACTAATAGCAGCATTCGATAACAATGACAGCTGTTGTATTTCAGATATGGCCTCAGATGAAAAGCAATACTCTTTTAATGGCTGCTGAACTTCAAACAAGATAATGGGGTGGAAAGAGAGTTTAGTATCAATATGAACACATTTTGCTGGCATTACATTGGGCTTATTCTTTTGCACATCTTCAATGTATTTGCTGAATTTCAGTATATCACTTTTGCCATTGTATACTAATGCCATATATTGCTGTCCACCGTGAAGAGCTTTCCAGAGCGAGCATGGAGACACGTTTAGATCCATTTTCTCTTGTAGTTCAAGTTTACTTTCACAAATAGTGTTGAGAATTTGGTTGTAGGTTACTTCCACTTCAGATCCAGGACCTACAATAAATTATTAATTTATATACTGATTCAATAATTTACTTACCTGTAAAGGTGTATTCAAGGTCTGTGGTATCAATATCTGCCTCTTCTCTATCACTTGTCTCATAGTCTACTTCACTACATGTACTGCTGATCTCACCCAGCTCACTATTATCGAGACTAGACACAGAACCTGCATGCAGAACGGGACATTAGAACTCTGTTGGCTAAGACTGTCTATAATGTATACATTTGGATAGCTAGAAAGTTGACAAGTTGACAATCAATAAAACATACTAACAATCTCATACCTGTGTCTTTCAGTCTAACTTCTTCTGAGTCAACTTCGAGTAGATTTTGCTCCATTATAATAACTTTGAGGAAGCCATGGGCCTTGAGCTGAGATTTCTGATACTTTGACAGCTGGCGGATTTCCCTAAAGTAAGGAGGTGCTCCGAATACAAGCTCAGTACAGCCTTGTCTCGCTTGTTTGAAACATACATGGTAGTTCGGTGAGCCGAGAATTTTAGCAAATACATATTTCAGATGTTTGATAACTGCATGCGAGAGCTGTTCATACTTGAAGTCTAGTTTGCACTTCACTTTAACTTGGTGTTTTGGCCAAGGACCCTCATCGTGCAGATAGATAAAGCAACGCTGACTAACATACAATTTAAATTTAGCTTTGTAGTCATCCAAAACTGAATCACTGCTAGCAAACAGATATTTAGTTCGTAGATGTTCAATCAATTCATAATCAAACCATGAACAGTATTGCTGTTTTGTCAAATAGATTCCAATATCATCAAAACTTTCGAGACCATCCAAGCAATCTGAAACTTGTGAGCTGGTCGATGGGAAATACCATTTACGCTTTAAAATGTACTTCAAATAAATAATTAATTTCTGTATGTCTACAGACCTCTCTAGCATGTGATTAAATGTGTCCATCACTAACTCGCAAAAACTTCTGTGCAGTTTTGTTGATTGGTGAAGCAACTCCATTTCAATATAGTCGATATCGTCCGAAGGAATTCCATAGACTTCTAACTTAGGAAATGGAAAAGCTTTAGGATTAGGGCAGGTCTCTCCAGTGATGAAACCATACACAGTGCATTGCCCACACCCACACTCAAATTGCAGGCGAGGTACTAGCTGCGATCCCAATGATGAAACAGATTCAGTTGCATGATCACTAGATGTAAATGATTCATTTGTATCACTAAGGTCTGATGATAAAGACTCTCGAGTCAACACTCCAATGCTCTGAGTCTCTGTACACATAATTATAGCAATTCATTACTACTCTCAGACTGCACATTTAAATTTCATGCATTCATACACTCTATATAACCTACCATTTTTTTCAGCCAAATACTGACAGACGTTTCTGGCTATCTCTCCTTTCTCCAGCTTTATTAAAATTTCTAGTAGAGCTAAAAATGTTGCTTTGAAAGAATCGTGTCCTTTCCACAGAGATAAACACTTGATCATCGCAACTTGGCTGCCTCTTGAATGCATAATTTTTTCCACGTCATCCTTTTCAGCTGAACTTAGGTTCATTAGGTCGAAATATAATTCAATCTTTTCAAAATGTTTAGCCAAGAGGGTGATATCATCTTGTCCTATTTCACAATTGAGTTGATGTTCAGTTAGACAGTATCTCTCCATAAGCACTAAAGAAAGGTGAATATTGGTATAATATATACGTACATTCGTAAACCAATATATACTCATGTTACAAATCGTATAATACCACACATGCAGTTTAGGCAGTACTATAGTAACAGCTGTCGTCTCTGTTGACGTAGTATTTGCTTGTAAGAATTACCGCCTCTTTGTAGAAAGGTCAAAATATGAGACAAAGCCTATAATTATACCCCTAAAATCATAAATATTACAAATCGTCTAGGTGATCTAGTGATCTAGTAACATTTCCCGTCCCTCCTATGCAATCATCTCAAGTAGAATGCATATTCATTGTGCTAACCTTGCATGTTAAGCGGACGTGGCGTACTATATTTTGAAGGTCGGGATGTCTCCATGGTTGTGAACGCAGAAGCACCAGAGGTATCTCGCTTCTGCTTCTTTAAATCACCATCATTCACAGTTAGACTTAGCACAGATTCTCTGCTGTCTTCCAATACAGGCAGTTGGTCTGGTGGCCAACCAGCTGTACATTGGAAACAAGTTTGTAGTTGCATAATCATAGGTGATGAGATTGAAAGAGATGGACTATACATCATTGTCACAATCCATGTTGCGTCTCTTTTTTCATTAAAATAATAATTGTCATTTGCTTCCTTCTAATATTATGATCATATCATAGATACATGCATGCATGGTAGATACAGACCTATTACATGTTGAGAATGAGATACATTCACACTAGATAAGACCTATTTTGAGTTTATAATGATAGTATTGTCGGCCAGATCTTTTTTTTTTATATTTATCAAATAAAAATAATGAAAGTGACAAGAATATCACCAATAAATAACACAAGTTATAGCCTGATGCACTCATGCAGACATTACAGGACCACTATACACTTAATATGCACAAAAATGTCCTAACACATGCACCCAAAGAGCTTGCACATGCGACTCTCATTTTCCAGTTAATGGACTTTGCTAATGATGGTCATGTCTTTACAGTGCATATTTATATATATACATGGCATGACTGAGCAGTATGCCTAATTTTTTATAAGATGAACTAATTAACTTATCCGTGTCATCTGTCATATACAACTCAGATTGCGGTTTTTTACTTATGGTTTCCAATCCATCTCTTTATACTATCCTTTCATACAGTGATACTGATGGCATGTACTTTTGTACAATGCATGCTAATGAACTTACACAATGGTACAGTTTGTGAGAGCTCTTCCTCTGCTGAGAGATACTCGGTAGATGAGTTGGAAGATGAACAATCTAGAACCAATGACACAGTGATTGTAATAAATGCCACCATATACAGGCAACTTTCAGTCAATTTGTTGCCTATGCGCAAATTTGAAAGCAGCCCGCATGCAAATCTTTGCATACAATACTTGTACCCTGACCTCTATAATGTTGTTGTTGCCTATTAGCTCTGTATTACAGTGGTAAAATCCAGTGCGGGCATAGTTATATAATGAACTCGCTGAGAAGAAAAGACTTATAAGAAAATTGATTTTTCCAGGATCTGTAGTTCAGTGTATACAATATCTAAGAAGAAAAGACCTGTGTACATGCATATTGTTATCTGTTATAATCTTTATGGTAGTGTTTTGTGGCTTAGCTACCAGGCCCTAAAGAAAAAGATGATTCTGCCAAGAGGATGGATCTGGATCTTGGATATTATTTTCCCACACATGGGGAATGAGCGCGCATGCGCATTACATCCACAGAAAATTAATAATTAAAGGGTGTGTCCAAAGAGATCAATTTCACAAAACTAGAGCACTAAAGTGCAAACCCTCAGCCGGCTGGTGACATGATTAAGAAACCATATAATGCAGTGCATGTATAGTGATGAGCTGTGGATCACAGCAAACAAGCTTGAGTCTCAGAGATGTATGGCTCCTGAGAAGACGGGACTAATCGATATAGTATAAATGAGTAATATTGCTTGAATTTGTGAATCAGTATTAAATGAAAGCACCGCAGGTGCTGATGCCTCGATGGAGATGCCAAAGCTACATAACATAAAGCTACTATTTTGCAAAAACTCAGAGAGTGGGTAATGATCGACCATGATTGTTGTTAAAAACGATTGATGCCAAAAGTTCAAGTCTAAAATTAATGGCTGCATTAGCAGAGCCTTGCAGCTCTCTTCTCACTCTTGCAGCTACCAATAGCTAGCGTTCTAGTGCAGAGCTAACTACTAAGTAGAGTAGCAACACTCGGTAAACAAGTTTGACTACGTGCTCTTCTGAAAAGGCTGCAATGGCATTCCAAGTAAGCAAAACTAGCAAGAACGAAGCATTATTTTGCAAATCCACGAATTAAAATCCAAGCAAACATGACTAGAAGCCTATAGAAACTCTTACTTGCACTTGATTCATCCTTGAGCAGCTGTAGCAGTCCACACACACAGATACACAAACACACTACCGTATACCTCGCTTGCGCATGCGCACCGAGGCATAATGACAGCCATTTTAAGAGCATGATATCTAGCCAGTGCATGCATATAGCACACCTGTCATGCAGAGGAATTAAGGGAGCTAGAGCTGAACAGTGTGAATAAAAGTAACACCTCAGGCTCTGGAAAAGCACTGCACTGATTTTAGGCGCATGGTTTCTTAGCCACACTTATCTATTATTTGGCCACAACGGCAATTGCTGAGTCATTAAAGATGGCGGAATTGTCTATAGATAAGATAAGTAGAGACTGAGAGGTCATCTGCCTCGTGGAAGCAGTCGCAAATCTGAAGAAGCGCTTTGTAATCCAGGTTGTTTGTTTGGAAACCCTGTGCAGAATGTCCTGGAGATGGCTGTACTTGCAAGAAACTTACTTACTTACTTACTTACTCACTTACTTCAGACAAAGAGCAGTGAAACATCAAAATAGTCATTCATTGAAACGTTCATGGATTATGAAATGATAGATACAAAGAGGGAAAAGACTAAATAAACTATCTATCCAGCCAGTTTCTTGAGATGGCCTTTCGTTGCAGAGATAGAAGAGTTTGAACATGAGTGAAAATATGTGAAACACGGGAAAACCCATTCATTTGCCAATCCTATGTAAAACCTACTGGTTTACTAATGCTCCCATGAGAAAACATATAGCTTTGTGCATTAATTTTGCTACTGAAGTGCGTGGGTGTTGGATACTCCTATTCATGTACTCTTGTAAACATTTAGTGACTAATGCTAAAACAGTTTACCCTTACAAAAGCTAGTAAAGGGTGCATCAAATAACCCGCTATGGTACGTATAATAATATAGTGAAAGTATAGCCCTATTAGTAGGCAAGGCAATGAATAAATTAATGTTATTCATTGCTTTACAAATGCAATTAAATCCAGCACATAATTATGCTATAAGTGTAGAGCGCGCTTGAATGCAGTTCAAGGTGAGTGCACCGAGAGTTAATTAAGTTAGCTTAGGCTTGTGATAAGATTTTAGGGTATAGAACTATTACCTTGTAGAGAAGCCTGCCTCAGGGGGTAGACCTGAATACCATCGATGGTGATAGATAGAAAGCCGTTGTCTGCTAAGAAATTAAATACTTTTCCTTGCTTCACCTGTTCCTCTATTGAGCAGGCCAGAGAAGGAGGGACATATAAGATGATGGAGACACTGCTCTTGATACCACCTGCCACAAGCATAAATTCTTGCGGTAAGGAAAATCCTTTCGAAAAAAGTTTGTTAGTTGTCTTCACATCATACAAAGTACAGTCTTTCCATTTTTTGCGTACTGTAACGACTATTCGTTTCAACTTAACTATCGATTGTTTATTTGGCTTTGTGATTAAAAATGGCCAATGGTCAACAAAATCGCAAAGTTTCGTTTCATTTAGAAATGTTTCCCTTTCACTTTCGTACTCGGCTAGCTTCCTCAGCAAAGGATCGTCTGCTTCAGTGAACATAACTCGAACCACATGTTGGAAGAGCTCATAGTTTAAGAAATCCCAGAATTGATTTAACTTGCCCCACATCTTTGCGAGCGTGTTTGCTTTCTCAAAGCATTCTTCAACATAATTTCCTGCAATGTGCTTTAACGATACACTCATGCTCGTTATAATAGCATAGAAATCTTCTACACTAATGCCAGAGTTCTTAATTCGTCGATACCCTTCGTTAGTTATCAAATTAAAGATCTCCTCCAGGTGTTTAACTTGGTCATCCAGGCTTGAGTAATCTGACCCTGCATGTAATGAATTAACTGATTGTTCAGGTTACGAAAATCAATACTTACGTATACCAATTAGGCCAGTTTCTGATAAAGGAGACGAAAATTGAGTAGTAAGAGACTGCTTTCTGCTCGTCATTCCTATTGAAAAGCAAAAATTAAAAAAAGTGATCATTTGCTGTATAATTATCTTATATTTGGGTACCTATTCTCCACTCCTCAATCTTCTTCGCCACATCCTTACGGTCCACGGTTGGAGATCGGAGACAGTCACACACATCCCTCCATGAGAGGGGAACACCAGAGTGCAGACGTTTAATCAGCATTTCACGGAGACAGGTGTCAAGATTTTGGCTGTTTATTTCGCGGATCGCACTCAAGTCGTCACTATTGATGTTCAGCTTCAATCCAATATTGTACCACGTAGTACGAGCAGGATAGAGTTGATCATACAGTGGCGACACGTCATCACACATGTCTGTGTGTGTGTGGGTGTGTATGTGTGTGTGCGTGTGGGTGTGTATGTGTGTGTGCGTGTGGGTGTGTATGTGTATGCATGCTGTGCAACAATAGCTTGTAATGATTCCACTAACAAAATTCATGCCCTCATACACGATTTCTTGGAATGTGTTTTATTTGTTACACTGTACTTTCCCCCATGTTACCCCCATCCCCCATGTTGAGTAGGCCAAAGAATTTACTATAAAGAGAACAATACCTCAGTCCTGTGAATAAATTTAAAAGCTAGATGTATATATACCGTAGTTAACCGTCGAACCGCCCACATGTTTTGATGGCTTCATTTAGGCTATAATGGTGCAGGATTGGATCATAATAGCAAGCAAATACCTGGTGTAAAGTATAACTGGTATAAAGTATATCCAATACTGCACAGCTCTCATTTAGGGGTGGGCGGATTTGATTATGTGGCTACTGAACCGTGCAAGCGCCCATCCAGGAGTTGTGCTGGTACTTTATGTGAAAACTACACAGCTCATCTTCTGTATACAGTTACAGATCACAGAAGACACTCTGCCACAAGAGAGAAAGGGGCCTGAGCTGAAAGTAGACCATGTGTTCTGGTAGTTCAGAAGAAACAGTCTCATTGAACACTTAATGTCTGTTCTAGGATAGATCTAACTAGATCTTAGCTATATAGTCCTAGTAACTTTTAAAGTCTTGTTTTATGCACGTTTATGAGCTACAAGCTATTTAATAGCTCCACATATGCAGTGAAAATCTTGCATTGTGTTGACCTTTGACCCAATTATATGCATGCGCAATAGTGGGCGCTTCTACGATTGCAATTAGGCCTCTACAGGACTTTCAGGCAAAAGTAGGGGATGGGTGGTTCGACAGTTAACTACGGTACACACAAGTGATAGTAAACTGGCACAATTGGTCAACGTGTTGAGTTGCTGTGCAGCTACAGATCTGTTATTTTAGACTAGAGTTGCTTATAGACTAGAGGTGTTGCATGCATGTTAATAAAATAACACTTTCTGTTAGCATGCATCATGGGTCCAATCAGGAGTACATTAAGAGAGTATCCAAGTGTAGCAGTTGTAGTGTACCCCAGGTTACGGTAGGAGTATGTCATACCACGTCACTATCAGACCACATCTTAAGTGAGTGCGTAGGTGTAGTGGTTAATTACTTAAAAATGATATCAGCATACACACACATGGTCTGCTGTGGTTTGTACCTCCAGCCAACATTTAATTTTGGCTAACAGTTTATACAACTACAAGTGTTAGTGACGGATTCAGTCCTAGATGTAGAATGGAATGTGCGTGAGAGTTGGATACTCTTCTTGATATAATACTCCTGGTCCAATGAAAAGGTGTACATATATAATAGCTTCGACAACCCTAGAGAGTGGACTCAGCAGTAAAACAGTATATATCAGGCTTGGATCTGTAAACTTGCTCACTTTGTTGGAGAGCATAAGAATATTATATTGCTGGATGCTCTTCAACAAAGTGATTACTACGGATACAAGCCCCAAGTATACATAATCACTTCTGTGTAAAAAAATGCTGTTGCCACTCACGACGGAACGGTTACTAACATTTTTGCTTGAAACCACGCCCCGTGCATAACCTCTATAACGAGCTGCGCTCTTGTTATGTTTTGCTTTCGCTCAAAAAGTTATTAGAGTGATTAATTTTATCATAATTATAGCGGGTAATTTTTGAGAGGTAAAAAATTTGTTATTTTCGTGGTCACCGACCTCCACGATATTTTAATGTAGGTGTGGCTTATTGTAACGTATGAATGCAGTGCAGGCAATGAGATTTATAATCACGAAAATCACCGTTTTTCAATTTTTACCTCACGAAGTTATACGGTATAGAACTTGAGAAGTTAATAATTATAATGTTATGCTGACACTGAATCACACAGTTTTGTTTATAGAAAAGTCTATAATCGTGATGGCTTGATGATCTTCAAGGATAGAAGCCAGAGGAAATAGGTTATTGCGTGTTTCCTGTCAATGAATTTTTACCCCACGAAAATTATCCGCTACATGTATATATACGGTATAGAACTTAATTGAGAAGTAATTAGGCCAGTGTTCGTCAATGTCTTGTTTCTGGTTTGGAAATCACCTTACCACTAGTGAGGGAGGGAGGTTATCATTATTCATTATTGTGACATCACTTCCTGTAAAACCCCATTTCCTGTTAATTAAAATAACCACACTGGATACAATAAAACCACAAATATGACAAAGGAAAATCTTACTACCCTAATCTGCTTCAATCTATGCTATTTACCATGTGACACACCCACAAGTAGGTGTGGCTAATGAAAATAATGGAGTGATGTCATAATAATGAGTTTTTTGATGAGGCAGTGAAATTTGAGGAGGGAGGTAACCAGAAACAAGACATTGATTAACATTGGCCTTAGTATAGTAATTATAATGTTATGCTGACACTGAATCACACAGTTTTTTTTTTTTATAGAAAAGTCTATAATTGTGATGGCTTGATGATCTTCAAGGATAGAAGCCAGAGGAAATAGGTTATTGTGTGTTTCCTGTCAATGAATAATGAAAAAAGGGGTGGATTTCCAATGAGGTTAGTTCACAAGGCTGTATGCTGGCAGTGAATACGTGTATGCAGCTTGTAGCTCTTGTCTGGCTTAGCAATAGCTATAGCGCTGTAGTTCAAGGCTAACTCATAAGTTGAATAGAAACCTTACTATACTGATGAAGAAGCCTTCACTGTGAGTCAATCATAACTCGAGAAGGAAGCTTTAGTTTACTATAGTAACAAATTTACCACAAGAATGCAGATTATGGCTGCAATAATTGCACACGCGCAATGTTTACAATCACTGCGTGTGCATTATATCTCATTAGTTGTGGCTGCGCTCGCATGTACATTGTACTACCGTACTAGCGCCTATCCTCACGTACGAACGCACAATATCATTTGGGGGCGTGGCTTTCATTTAAGCGAGCTATTTAGCCATTACCGTAGAGGGTAAGCACTAAAACGTTCTATCTAGAGTTCCACGTGCAGGATAGGGCCTATATTTAGCATAGTTAACCATGATGTCATATTAACAAAATTTTGATCCATATTATGGTCTAGATTTTTCTAAACTGGGTGTGTCACAGCAAAACAAGTCTATAAATTGAACAACACAGGAAAAAACGTTCAGTAATATTGAAAAGCATTTCAAACAGCATAAAATGCAAGTCCCTAGCACTACTGGTTTTCTAGGCGGAACCATTTTTACTAAAAATGGCTTGCTGTACCTCTTCTGGGTGATATTTCTTCTTGATTCTTGAGGTAGGCACTAGTAGGATAGTGTTTTAAGTATAGCGAAGGACCCATGTCTCTACTGGCAGTAGTTTCATAGTTAGTTTTCCCTAGCAACAGCGTGTGGGCGTAGGTGGGCCAGCACCCTTTCTAAGATCTTAATATCATATCTTATCATCTTAATCTTCTATCATCTTGTTGCCTAAGAAATTCCGCATCATTTGGCATGTTGTATGGCTTCACTTGATACAGTTTGGTTATTGCATCTAATTAGTGTTCTTTGAACTCAGACTTCTCAAAAACATTTTTTAATGACTGTTTATAAATTATTCTCTCAAACAACAAATAAAATTATTGCCCAAGTAACACTACATCCTACAACATATCTCGTGATATGAACTAAAACATAGCTTCAAAAGAGTTCAAGGAATTTCTTAGGCAACAAGATGATATACAATTTTAGTCTTCAATGTTAATGGTTAGACACTCATTACAGTTTAACTAACAGCAGCCACTTCCTAAAAGTTGAGAATTTCTTCATTTTTTAATCAACTCAATCTCAGAAGCCATATTTTTTACAAAACCCAACATTTTTTCTAAGATGTTATCATACCATACATACACCAAGTTTCGTGCAATTCTGAAGACGTCACGTTTTAAATTTCGTTGAATTTATATGGAATGACCATATCTCTTAATTCTCTCAAGCTAGTTCGTCTGAGGCTCTACCGATTTTGTTGCAATTATAAAAGGATCAAGCTATTGGTGGTATTGGTGGTATGTAAACCCAGGAGAGCGAGTCAGTTTTACATGCCGTAAAACATAAGGCCACGTCATGTTTTAATTGACCATGGCATTCCTCTCAGCCCAGAGGAGGTACGACAGGCGCAGTGCAGCTCTAGCAATTAGCCTTTGCCTAATTACCCGCCCACGTTGTGTTGTTATTGCTAGTACAAGTGCAATTAGTGTGCACAGCGCCTGCCGGACCTCCTCCGACAGTATGTTTACCCGAAGACCTCTAATCAAGCCTTTACCTCTAAATAAATAATTGTTGACCTCTAAAAGTAGCGACAGTTGCGTTGATAATTATTTTTACTGCCGTGTCCTAAATGGAGGCAAATATAAATTTAGCTACACTCTATAGTCGGCCCAATAGAAAATACACGTTTTTAAGCGCGCTACATGCTACTCTCTATATGCGACATTCAATACAATTTTTCAACCTCCAAAATAACCAACCTCTTGCCATGCATTTAAATTAGGTATTGCACTGCAGTATTAGCTTGCCCCACTCACCATCTAGTGGCGATGCCTCTCCACTGTCGACACCGTGTCCACCACCGGTAGCCATAGTCTTGTGGACCCCAGACCCTGAAAGAGGCTTGCGAGACTACAGTATAGTGAGTACAGTATCTGGTACAGTACAGGGGTGTACAGGGGCGTAGCCAGGATTTCTAAGAAAGAGGTGCTATCACAGACAAAAGAGGGCGCAAAGCGCCCCAATTTTAGCCGCTCAGCGCCGAAATGTGGTTGACCGGAAGCCACACCTCTTATTAATGACGTCATAATTAACTTATCTCCCAAGTTGGGCGTGGCTGAACGTTTATTTGCATAGCCAAGAAGCTAGCTGGCCACGATCACAAAAGAGAACTAGTGTATAGATTTAAGCCAGAATACCTCACAGTTTAGAGACTAAATCGTTTTCCTTGCTATACCTAGCTAGCTAACAGCCTAACTGCAGCAAGATCTGGAAGTCAGACCGATTTTCATTTTTGCTATTTCTAACTCCTGTGTATTACTATCTCTTTTGAACACTCTAGGCAAACCAGAAAAACTTTACTGCACTGGATTTGGTCAAGCGAATGCAGAGATACAGCGTTTTGAAGAACACTAGTCAGGAAAAAATTCGTACAAAAATTTACTGCATTTTAATGTACTTGGGGGGGACTTATGAAATTTGTTGTTAATACCGGAAATGATCTTAAAGTTAGCATATCTGCTGAACCGCTTGGTCTATTCTCTTTTAAAAAAGTATGAAATGGACACTCAGGACTCAGGAGTTAACATTGTGTAACAATTTAATATCTACTATGAAGTTTACAATGTTTCTGTAATGTATATCTTTATGATGTCCCTATAATAGTATGATGTCTCCTGCTTCAGAGAGTTCTTTTGGATTTAAAGTAACCATGCTATCTTTTCTTTCTTACAGTATATTGTATCATGTTTCAGAACTCTCATATTGTGTCCACCTTATGTTTCTTGATCTTTAAAAGCAACTTTTCTGTTAATTTCATTTGGTCTAAATAATTCGTTTTTAGTGTGGTGTAGATTTAAGGCCATACAACTATAAATCTATGATACAACTCTGTTGACAGCTTCTAATTAATACAGTAGATTACTCTTGTCTTGTTTCGTGTGCAAATTGAATTAGTTCTTGCAATTTAATAGTTTTACATTGTTTTCCCTGGAATTCTCTCCAATCTTTCTTGTTTCTTTTCAACAGAGGCTTTCAGATTGCTTCAATAATTACTTTCAGTAACTTCTAAGAACTTCTAAGAAATAAATACAGCTATTGGTACACTTGGCTTGATTTTACTGCATTTCTATTCTCAGCTCCACCCATCTATCCATGCAATAGTGATTCCGCAAGAAATAAAAGCTTATTGTAGCAACTTTTTGCATAATCTAGAGAGAGTTAGAGATGAAAGACATGATCACTTGTGTTTTTGTTCATTTTCATGTTTGGTTGACAAAATGATGATCACCTTTGAGAAAAAATCACACACAGAACAAGCATCAAATGCTAAAATCATAAAAAACTGTTATAAAAATCAAATTCTATGCTATTTTTTACCCCTGGGAATAGCTGTTGTTTGCTAGACTCTTCCAGGGCTTGCGGAAAGCCCTTCTTGTTCACTCACTTTCTGGTCCCGTTTCTTACCATTGAATTTACTGTACGAAAATACGCCCACGCACTACTTTCGGTCTGACATCTCTACTGGAAGAGAAAGGGTGCTCAGCTGGACAATCAGATACATTTCTGTGTGATTAATTTTGTATACTTGACTCAGACTGGTTGGGGGTGCTCGAGCACCCCTAGCACCCCCCCTGGCTACGCCCCTGGTGTAGCGGTGGCAGATCTTTCGAGGAGGTTATGCAGATTGGCTTTGTTCACTCGCAGAGGAGGTACGACACGCGGTTAAGCTCACGTGGCTGCTATTTCTTGATTGAAGGCAAGAAAGACAAAGAAGTCGTTAAAATGCATTCCAATGACGACATTCAACTGGTGGGCAAGTAAGCGCCATAAAGAGACAAGTTTAGAGCATAAAACTCAGTGAATTTGTTGCTGGCTAGTAGCTAGAGTTTTACAAGTAGAGATTAGATTTGTTGTAAGAACCAAGGCTCAGATGTTTGCAGTGATCCTATCCTGAATGCAGGCACAGAATACTTATTGAATACTCTAAAACAGAATTACACTAAAAACAATAATATCTCAAAATCTAAGTGGTGGTTGAAACTGGTTGAAAAGCTATTTCACATCAGTATAAGCCCAGCAATCAACAATCCTGATCTTAGAAACGTCAAGTGTATTTTTTGAAAGATACACGCCAAACCAAATCCACTATCAAAGTACACAGTCTTGAATGATATTCATGCACAAGTTAATGAGATTCATAATCCTTTTAGCTGGTCATGTGACCGTGTCGTACCTCCTCTGGTTCACTCGATGTCAAGAACGGAAGTTAAATTTAACCACAACACACCCCTCGAATTCTTCTACAGTTGCAGGGGAAGGCAAACTGGGGCACTGGGCACAACAATAGGTCAATAGGTCAACATAATTATGGAGGAGTAGTGGATGATGTTGAATGCCTCCTAGAGCTGTACTATAATATGAGTATAATTATTGGTGCCAGGACTTCAGTATACGTGAGCATGCAAGGTGCAGGTGCAGGTGCATGGACGATGAACAGACTCACATTGTTACCAAAGTAAGTAATGACAGTAAGTAAAGAACATGTATCGTTAACGGTGTTTTGGAATCCTTCATTCGTTGGCATCCCACTGATTTATTGTTTTGAGCATTTAAAAGCAGTAGTTTGATCATATAGATGAAGGAAGGGATTGGAAACGCACGTCATTTGACGTCACGTTTTACTATGTTTTGTACGTTGTGTGGGCGAAACCCTTTGAAGTCTAGGCGCGTTACACCTAGGCTGCTAAGCAAGAACACTTATTTTCGTCTGTAGCCGTTTATCAGACACTAGCACATTTTCAGCTCTTGAAGACTTAGTAGTTGATATAATATATCAATTCTTTTTTTGCATACATTCATAGTAACACATTAAATTTTGATCAGATGGTGCAAAAAATTTTTTTATCACTGCTTGTTTCCTCAGAATGAGTGTCTGAACATGCATTGTGTCTGAATATAGATGCCTTACTCTAGATCGATCATTGGTAACTAACTGCAATTCTGTTTGATCCATGGTTCAGAAGCTGAAATCTGTGGATCCAATTTCTGCTGAAACCATAGAACAAGACCTCTCAAAAAGTGTCCAAACTTCATAGTAAATACATGATTGTCTATTGGCGACGTATCAATATTAGCCGTACGCGTCAGATAAGTTCCTGTTGTAAACTGCTATTCACCTATAGTACCAGCATGCAAACATAGAGATACTATAAAGCTAGTATCTATGATGTAACGCAAGGCAACTCATTCCACATTTTATATATACCAATACAGTTACATTCAACGAGCATGTAGCATCTATATACTGAATAAGCTCAATGAGCGCGCAGAGCCCTATTATATACAGCTCTATGCAGACTTAGAGGAGAGCATGACTGCAAGCATGCAGGTACTATATAGGTGAGGGGTGGAGAAGATGCTCGATCAAGTGATCCTATAGGAGACTGACACATCACAATAGGAGATATAGGAATAGCTCTATATATATATACACATACACTTCATACTTTTTATTTCACTTCTGATACATTTCAGTAATACATGATATCAAGTGATGAATGAAATGGTTCACAGTCAATAAAGTGAGCATGTGCTATTCAATTTCTGAAAAAAAATCATGACAAGGACAATGACTCACAAAGTACACAGTGAGTGAAGTGATAGTTATTTGTAATAAACTATCTGCAAATGATACTATACAGTGGCAAGGTTAGCTTTCATTCTCAGATTATTTGTGTCCCGCTAACTCAGCAACACTTTCACCTGTTTTAAAATTGAACAACAAATCGTAATTACGGTGTATATAATTATAAATAAAACATGTACGTTCAATTCCAGTTGACAAGACATTTTCTGTTTCGTAAAAACAACGTATTAGCAGTACAGCACGAGGGCATGATCGATCGACCTAATATATAATCAACTTAATGCTTATTGCGTAGAATATACGTATTATAGTCTTGCATGCGTAAAACATTTGAGCATCTATATAATTATGCGTCATAGCATGCATGCAGGTTGCCGCTAATCCATTATTATACCTATATTAAATGAACCAATCAGATTACATGCAGGTTTCTATAGCATCACACAACTACAGCTATAATTTATAGTGTTACAATAATTATAATTATACGTCTTGCGCATTTCTTATTCAGCTATTAATTATACCCTCGGCATTAATTTTATTTGAGAAAAGCATGCATGCATGCACTTATAATTATTATATAGTAGGTAATTTTTGTTGGTGAACACTTTCGTATGAACTCCTTTAATAATTATTATTCGTACAGCTCAGGATAGTGACATTAAACATAATAAATTATTTGTATGATTTAATATAATTTTTATATAATTATTGCATTAGCCTCGATTCCAGGCCGCATTTCACTCAGGGAAGTGGGCCTGGTATCGACTGCTTGCGCATACGCTAATATCCCCTCGGTATATCTGGGGGCTTTGGATAACATCGTATATGCTCAGTAAAACTATGATGTCACAACGAATGGAAGTGGATTGAAGGAAGTAGATACAAAGTTCGATTGAAGGTTTCTAGCCCATCGGATATAGCATTCTCTGATAGCTACCATTAGCCTGCTATATGTTAACAAAAGACTCAAAGCCTGCAACGTACAGTGTGGAATGGACAGGCCACGTCCATTTAACACTAACTTTGGTGAAAGTCTACTATATACTACTGCTACTGATTCTATCAGAAGAAAATAGCTGTACAACAAACCTACACAGGTCTGTCTCTAGCTATAATTATAGCTCTGCATGTGTATGACTTTTAGGATATTAATTTTTCTCTGATGTAGATACAATAATTTTGCGCATGCGCAAGCAGTCGATAGCAGGTCTTCTTTTCTGTGAAGGCCGGTGAAGGAGGCTATAGCATGCATGCTCAGTGGACAGAGTTATGAATCTGATGCTCTGGCTATATAAGGGCTCCTCCTGAGTTCATGCAAATTAAAGGAAACGAGCAAAAAAGGTTGCTCATTTGTAACAAATAATCATGACAACAGTTTCAAAGAGAGATAATTATACTGAATAAAAATGCATGCTTGCACGAATAATTTTACGCATGTTATGTAGCAACACAACATGCACGTGTATCTTATACAAGCCATCTGATATAAATGTGCATGTGCATGGGTATATACTCTATAGAGAGCCGGAATAGCGAGGGTGTATATACAGAAGTAAAATTATACATGCACAAAGCCAATTACTAACAATTTTCGTATGATGCTCTACAACACAAAATAATTATACGAACATTTCCACAATATAAAATTAACCCGCTATACGGTTGGTTGATCACCATGATTATAATTATAAGTATATATACTCATTGCTGCATGGTGGTGGTATATGCATTCTCAGTTCTAAGTCCACTATAGCTATAGTCTATAGCTAGTGGACTTAGAACTGAGAATGCATATAGAGTAACACAACATGCAGAACTTCCATTGATGAGCTCCATGCAATTCTGATGAGCTGATTGCTAGCTCTGACTAATGGAATGATCCTCCCTCCATGCAATCACAAGGTGGCACTCTAGTCTACACATGTTCACTCACCGGACAGACCTTAGGCCGATCCGTCTCCAATTGAACGCTAGGAGGCGCGACCTAGCGTTCAATTGGAGACGGATCTGCCTGGGATCAGACCTAAGCTCTTTGTCTCAGTTCCGCCCCTTTTTCAGTAAACAAAGCAAAGTGCCACACCCTCCTTCTGTATTTCAGGCCTTTCCGGCAACAATTGCTCAACAAGGAAAAGCACTGCACATAAAACAATTCATATTTCTTATGCACTCAGACAATATAGTAAAAATATAAAAATAGAAGTCAAGGTGATGGTGTAGTACACAAACACAGAACACACGCAGAGCATTATATTAATAGCCATGGCAGTATACTTATAATAGTCAACACAGAGTTAGTTCTTTACTTGTAATTCTTGCATGCTTCTTTACTTGATACCTTTATTTGTCCTTTTCAGCCAGTATATCTGTATGAGAGCGCTATAAACTACGTATTATATTGTAATAATACGTTATTATATACCTTAATTTTCAGGTTCTCATGATAAATTGGTGGCACTGTGAGCAATTGCAGTTGCTGTCCTCGGGGGGTGTCATGTACATTTGAATATTTGATGATTGAAATTGTGGTATCGGGTGGATTCGTGACAATGGAGAGCAGTTTATTATTATTTTACTTGTTAGAGAGATGCACATGTAACAAAGCAAATTTTCTCTATAGGTTCCAAGTTGCATGTACAAGTTCACTTGGTACCATGTGGACTCCGACGTACCAGTATTGACTAATGACTACCCCCTCAACTGTTCAGGCGCGGATCCTCTAGCTGTTTGATATGGCTCGCTCAGTTTCTCCCTCCCCTACCGACAAAATGACAAAATACATATTATACACACAGTGTCACATGCACTGACTGATGCATGAGGATTAATTATTCCTATCAGTGAGTCCTGTATAATTACGTGTGTTCTTTTGAACCGATACTAAGTTCTCTCATGCATGCAGGCATAAGTATGTTTGACGTTCAAGAGCCTGCATGCTAATCATAGTGACTGCCTGTATATACACCTGTTTCATTTGTTGACAGGCCGGTATAATATAACAAAGGAAGTAAAAAGTACACCCTAACGGAGTAACCCTATACATACTAATTGTAATTATCTAGAATCAGTCATGATCTTCTGTGTATATATATACAGCAATTGCTGTGTATTATGATGGTTATAACTTATTGTGAAAATAATAATTATTCATTCATTCCTATGTATAGGGTAAAAACATTCAATCGAGGCAACTAAGTGCTACATTTCAGCTACACTGAATCATGCATTGAAAGTACGTAGCTAGCTACATACATGTATAAAAATTAATGAGCTGATGCTGGAAAGCCTTAATTCCTTTAAATTCTTGGGAATCTGTGTTCATAGATACTATAAATATGTTGTGTTTGTTGATCTGCCCTGAGAATCTCTGTGATACAAAGGAAACCATGCATGCAATAAGAATCTGAAATTACACGGTAGTGAACAGACTGAACGGACTAAAAATGTTATAGTCTGTTCATTAAATTCCTAGTGTGTAATTTGATATTCTTTGTGCATGCATAGTTGTTTTTGTATCACAGAGATTCTCAGGACAAATCAACAAACACAGCGTAATTCATAATTATTTATAGTACCTATGAACACAGATTCCCAAGAGTTGGTGTCACCTCAGCTTTATGTTATCCCAACTCCCTAATGTCCATGCCGTTTGCATGTTGTGCTGATAATTATAGGCCTGTCAGTTATGCTGATAGCAACTCCTTGGAAATGTGCTGTTTCTGCTGCATGTATATCAGTTTCAATCAACCCATCCCCTCCAGCCCCCTCATGACGACATCACCCTGCTGATGGCAGCCATTAGTTTTAGTTGAACTTTTGGCATCGATTGTTTTAACAACAATCATGGTCGATCATTACCCACTCTTTGAGTTTGCATGCAGCAAAATAATTATTGCAAAAATGTTCATCAGTATAAAAGCTATTAGTAGCTTTATGCTATGTTGCTTTGGCATCTCCATGCACCGAGGTATCAGCACCTGCGGTGCTTTCATCTTTAGTTGTGAAGCATGGTAACATGTACATTGTAGGCTACACTTGTAATTCATTTCTGTTCGCTATAGACCTTGCTCGGACGGTAGGCAGGTGACAGAGGTGACCTTTGACCCCTCCCTGGTGACGGAGCTGGCGCTATCTCGTACCCTAACGTTCCTCTACACTGGAGTGGTGGAACTCAACAAAGAGAGCGACGGTATCGACGAAACAATCAAGATTTCTCAGCTGCTAAATTTGCCTGAGTTAGGGCTCTTGTGTGAGAATGCTCGTAAAGGGGAGGAGTTTCTGAATCAGAAAATTGGAATGTGGTTGAACGATAGAAATGTCAACGTCGCAAAACAACTATTTCTCAACAAGGTACGCGTGTTTTTGTGGAAGTGATTTGAGGTTAGTTAATTGCACATGTAAGTGAACGCATACTAACAAAATGTATACTCGCGAAAATCACCATTTCCCATTCAGTTAAACGAATCTCATGAAAATTTACCCACTATAATTATACGGTAGTAAGACTTTTGCTCAGAAGCAGAGATACACACACCTGTTCACATTTCTTAAGCTCAGATGGCACCAATGCAAAACTGTGAAAATACTTTCGTTTTTAACAACAATCATCGTCGATCATTACCCACTCCTTGGGTTTCCCAGTGCTTCTGGATTCTGCATGCAACAAAATTAAAAATGTTCATCATGATAATCATAATCAATGTGTGTATAAAAGCTAGCTATTAGTAGCTTTATGTTATGTAGCTTAATGGCTATACTATGCATGGTATAGCGGGTATTGTGTGGGGTATAATATTCGTTATTATCGTGGGGAAGCTTCATGGCCTACACGAAATTTCCCCCACGAAAACGTAGGCGTAATACAGCCATTCTTGCACGCATGCGCATTCCCTCTATTCAGATGCGACCTAGCCTCGATCCCAGGCCGAGTTTTCGCTTTATAGTTGTTTGCCTAACCGTTATAAAAGCGAAAACTCGGCCTGGGATCAAGGACCATAGATAATAGAGCACGACCCTCCAAATGCGCAACAGCTGGACTTCAATTGAATTTTTAAACCTCCAAACGTAGCGACCTCTGGCATCGTAATTATTTTTAAGCGCCGCTTTAAATCGAATAAGTACGGTAGTTTTGCTTACTTGGAATACCATTGCATTTTCGGAAGAGCGCATAGCCAAACTTGTTTACCGAGTGTTGCTACTCAACTTAGTAGTTAGCTGAACGCTAGCTGCAAGAGTGATAAAAGAGCTGCAAGGCTCTGCATGAACTTTGGCATCGATCGTTTTTCATGGTCGATCATTACCCACTCTTTGAGTTTGCATGCAGCATAATTATTATCATGTGCATAATATAGCTATTAGCTATAGTAGCTTTATGTTATGAAGCTTTGGCATCTCTACCGAGGTATCAGCACCTGCGGTACGTGCATGCTTTCATTCAATTTAGTACAGTCATGTAAGTTAATTATCTCTGTAGCGATCTTTACCAGAAATACAACTTTGCTATGCATAACCAGGATTATGATTTTCACACATTATGTACATTGCACAAAATGTAAACGAGGATTAAGTGTTAGTAGTGCACAGCATGGTGAGTCTTTTGTTTTGCTTCATCCATGACCAGTCCTGCATGAGGTCGAGGGAGGGAGACACATTAATTATTTAAACACTACATCATATTTGCTACCTTGCTAATGACATAACACTTGCCTAATAACACCTAACCTAAGGAAAATGCTTGACAGACAATAACATTGGAGTACGGTTGATATTTTTCAAAATCCGTACAATGCATCAAGGATTAGAAGGCTATCAAAATAACACCGAATATATACAGACACATGCACTTACCCATTAATGAGCGACTCTCTGCTGACTCTCTGCTAACTAACAGTAGGTTCTCCAGGGAAGTTCTGGTACAGCTCAGTATGCACAGGGTGGGGAGCATCATCATCTTGGAGCTGATACGAACCAGCAGCATGTGGAGAGGAAGGGTTCAAATGGTTTGATGCTGCAGTGGTAGGTGTTGGAGAGCTTCGACAAGGAACCACTGCACCAGGAGGAGGCGGTGACACTCTCTGTTGTTGATTATGCACTGAATTAGCAGGAGCTGGAACATTCGAAGCGGGCGTGCAAGATCCCTCAAATTGTCTACTGTAATCGTTTCGAGCTGGCTGCTGAATTGTAGGATGGTGTTCCAATACTCGTTGGTTTGGTGGGGAATGACTAAAGCTACGAGTAGCAGTGATTCCATATCTACTTGAGGCATGGGAAACGGTGGTATCGGAAATTCGTTGATTGAGAAGTGGCTCAACATTTCGTAAATTTCCATCGAAAGTTTGCGGATCTCGCATCTGTTTGTGAGTGCCGATATTCCGAGGGTTATTACTAGAATAGTCTCCGGACTCCACCTGCCTGAGTTGTGCTTGCTGACCGGCCTGTGGTGTAGTATAAGCTGCTGGAGATGGGAATTGTCGGATATAGTTCGCTCTAACAATGGGGGGAGTCCAGTTAGCTTCAAGACGGCCATCTTGTTGTTGAGGGGGAGAATCTGAATTTACCGCTCTTGGATCACTTGATCTCGGATTTTGATCATAATGCGATGATTGTCGATAGTCTGATTGATGGTAGCCACTTTGATGCCTTCGCTGTGAACTCTGCAAGTGGGAGAGAGGAAGCAAGTCATACTAAGGGGAGAAGAGGGCATGTAACTGACTATCAACCCTACATGAGCAAAAACCAAAACCAAAGCCACAGACCGAATATACTAATAGTATGTACTGTAAACAAAAATCTATTATACGTTTCCACTGCCCACTTATAAAGTTTTTGCTCGCAAGCTGTTGCCCTCTTCTCCTTTATATTCATCTTTTATACGCCCTAGGTTACAATCAAATTTAGAACGCCAAATCTGTTCTATAATAACTCCTAGGCTACAAAGGCGCACAACCATGCATGCACCTACAATAATCATATCAAGTTTTATTTATGGAGAGCCTTACATTTTGTATTTGCTTCATTCTGGCTATGGCGTCTCTCAGTTTAGTCAGTTCCTTATCAGCGTTTTGTTTGCTCCAAGACAGTGCCCGCAACTCCTCCCTCAGCTGACAAATCTCTTGGTTTTTGACGGCCTCCAATTTCTTCCATTCAGCCAATTGTTGGTTGCATTGCACACACTGATTTCCTGTTGTGGCGTCCAGCATGAACTGGTCCAACTGTTGGGTCAAGTGGTTCACGTCCGTCTGGTGTCTTCCATGGGCCTCTTCTCTGTCCTTGCGTTCCCTCTCAAAATCTTGTTTGTAGACAGTAGCCTGTACGTACGGTGAATATTAACATAAGAGAAATTGCAGCTTCAAGTACACACAGCATACGTACGTACATGTAGCGGCTGGCTACCAGCAAACATCTAAAGATAATTATATAACGCCCCCATCCGGAACATTTCGTCTAGATTACAGCAATATTGCCTGTCATATAATTATGGTATCACATATACGTAGCAGCCCTTTATTTCAGTCACAGTTACTTATTATCAAAGCCATATCTAGTAAACTGACCTGGAGTTTAGAGACCTCCAGTTCATTCTCCAGCTGAGTCACTGTGTCCAGCACTTGGTCCTCCCATCCGTCTACCTCCTCGTGGATGAGCGCTCTCACCTGCTCTCTGAATACAGCATTCTGTGCCATGTTTTTTTTATTCAAGAACAAGATTGGGTAACAAGCGCTTGCAGTCAATGTTTTATTTAGTCTGGCCCATAAGTAAGTGTATGATTTGGGGTTTTCCCGGGGAATCCCCCGTTTTATCGTGCGTAGTATGGTTTCTAATTGCTGTAAATTGCTTGTTTGCGACACAAAAATCACTTCTTTCAAGAGGTATTTGTGTGCAAACTTAGACTAGATCATCGTCTATACAAGGACATGGCTGAATGTCGTAATCCGGGCCAGGTGGATGGATTAGAAGACATCCTGAAAACCAAGCCGAGCGTTGAGAGGGACCAGAGAATCAGGGAACTGGTTGCTGCACTTGCCAAGGAGAGGGACACATTGAAAGACCACTTGAGTATTGTAGAGGTAGGTAATTAATTAAAGTGATCTTTCTTTATAGTGACAACTCTTACCATTCGTAAGACTCCTTGATCTTTTTTAATTGCAACTGCACATTTCTTGTGAAGTATGCGCATATTAATTGCTTGTAGCTATTCAGTACAGTACTGATATTTATACTGCATGATTATAATTACAATGTTTGTATAGAATTGCTAGAGCGTTTGCAGCTTTTTAGCAGCAAATACCGTGAGCATACAAAATGTAGCAAGCTTGCTAAGACAAGACAATGCATGCTTGCACTCAACAATGTACACTTGTGTACGTGTATGCAGGACAAAGGCTTCGTGCTGGTGCTGGGAGATGATACTCTCAAACAACAAGTGGCAGACCTGAAAGAACAGCTTAGAGTGCTCCAAATTGCAGTAAGCACTTTTTTCTTGCCCCGTTTATACATTTGGAAATCTCAACTTGAACTGCACCATTATTTTGCGTGATTATAAAAAATAACTTTTCTTATTGTAATTCACACGGTAATTATTGCAGGCTGACACTTACAAAGAAGATTTTCTGAGGGAGAGAAACGACAGAGCCTCAGCTCATGGGGCAAAGGACGATTTCAAGAAAGCTATGGAAAAAACTGAAGCGGAGAATAGACAACTCAAACAGAGACTCGTAAGGAGTGACTCGACCAATCGGTCAAACACGAATGGAGGAAACAGATCACCTGAAAACTCCACTGCTTCTGACCAGAAGTGCAGAGAACTAAGAAATCATGTTAGTAAATTAATTAAGTGCTTAATTTACACATTATTTTAAGTATGAAGTTGATATCGCTTGTTATCCAAACTTAACTTTTATACTCACTTGGGTTGTGCACACTCAGGTCCATCAACTGGAGGAGGTGGTCCAGCAGTTACAGAGGCAGTTGGAACGAGCTCTGGCTGAATCCATTGAGCTGAATGAGCTAAAATGCCGTGTAAGTTATAATTTATAGTAAGCGCAAATCTATCCAATACCGTATGGCACCAATTGAACTGTACATTGTATTTATCACCAGTGTAAACAATAACCAACAAAGACCACTAACCATTCACCTGTTAGAATATGTACAATACTTTCTATACTGTACCTTGCAACAAATGCACGCTGATCGACCGACACCTGTGTATATAATATAGCTTTTCTTGTTCAACTTAGAATAATGATATAACGTACCCCTATATATCCTCACAGCAAAAGCAGCAGGAAGAGTACGCTCACGCACTGGAGCAGGAGAGGGACCAACTACGACAGCAGGTATAACTGATTATATTAGGTGCAGTACCACCACGAAAACTTAGAGCTGTGTTTTTAACCACTAGGTACAGATGTGTTTTGATGCTTTTACCCACAACTTTCACATGACCTAGATTATGGTTGTCGTACCTGTGTACACAAACAACCTTGTGACAGTTCCACCATAGATTAGTAGTTTCACCATACCATACACAAACAACCTTGTGACTTGCTGGTTGATGCAATAGTGGTAGACCACCCCAGGGAGATACCTGTCGTTAATGACATTAATGGCCCATGCACAATATTGTAATAATTAAGTGCTGTGTAATTTATTGAAAAGGAAATACCACAAACGAATGTCATTTTAGTAGTGTCAATTACAGCTTTCAATGTATAAATAAAGTACAATGGTGTGTACAGTAAATGATTCCCACCTACGTACTCCTGGTATATCGTCAAGCATGCACTATTATAGTCTTTGATATTCCTGTACCTAGCTTAAGTTGACATAATTATTTTCGCGGGTCTTCGAATGAGAGCAAAAATGTTGTACTCACAGATAATTTTAGGAATTGCAATTAAAAAACCACTTGCGAGTTATGAATAACATTAATTTCACAATTTTAGCAGAATTGCAGCAAATTGAGCTAAACAGTGAAATCACAGACAAATCTATCCTTGTGAAAATATTACGTTCTTTTGCGGGTTGAAAAACTTTTGCAATTGAGCTAAATCACAGCAAAAAAATTGCCGCTTTGCGATTTAACTAACTGCACTCTGGCAAGGATCGTGTGTAATTGATCAACCCTTGTAAAGTTCGCATTATTATGTTTGATGTTTGCAAACAATTAAGGTTTAAATTTTCTCTTTTCTGCAGATAGTGAGAAGTTCTCACAACGATGTTTGGCTCTCCCGATCAAACGGGCACTTGCCTTTGAGACCAGCTGTACGCGGTGGCAGACCTGTCATGCTTACCAATATCGGTGGAGAGAACATACCTGTGTACCACGGTGTCCAATTCCCGGTCCGGGATAAGCCCATTCCAATGCATTGTTCCGAAATGTTCCCAGGCTTACAAGATCAACGGCCAGTTTTCAATCCTTTTGAGAGTGAAGATGGACCTCCTATTCGAGCAATAGACCCGGGGCTTATGCACACTGAGGGGGGCGTGCCTAACCACTACATGCTCGGACAATATAATCATCCCACCTCCCCCATTGCATCGTCAGCACGCCCTTCGAACATGTACGCTGGACAACAATCGACTAACAGTTACGGTAATTTGTCACCCAGTACCCCATCACCTCACACTGATGCTGCCCTAGAGAGAAACGATTCTCCAGTCTTTAGTGGCAGTTTTGATGAGAGTCCGTGTAACGAGCGCAGACAACCTCAGTACAATGCATCAAATGTGCCCATGCCTCAACAACAACCCAACATCCCTACCAATTATCACGTAAACCCACATCAGCAAGGAGCACAGACTTTGTATCGAAATTTACCACTTCATTTGAGTCATCCAGGCGGAGCTGGCATTCCATCACCAAATACCCGTAAAAGATTTGAGCAACCTCAAACACAAAGCCCCTCTCAACCTCCATCACTACCCCCAAAGCAAAGGCAAAACTATGACTACCCCCGGCATATGAACTCTGACCGAGATCAAATTTTACCAGCTCTACCTCCAAAACCTAATGGAAATTTCCAATCCAGACAGCTACAATACTCTACCCCTCACCGCGAAGAGATTGCAACACCACCACTTCCACCTAAACCTGCGAGAGCCGAACAAAGAAACACTGCAGGCTACTGTGAGAGCAAAGCTGCGGCTTTACAAACAATCGGTGATCAACCAGAGAACGTAACTATTTCTGATCTTCCACCATCGCATATTGTAGCTACAAGCAGTTCCTACATGCTTGATGGGCTGGATGGTAAGGACAGTCGGAGTCGGGATACCAACGAACATGCTCCATTCGATCCAAACCTTGTGTGTCCGGTATGCAAGAAGAAGTTTAGATATGATGAGACGCAGAAATGTAGAACCCACATTCGCCGTTGCCTTGGAGATAGAGAGGAAAGAGTACAAGAATGGGTGAGTGCGTTTCGTAGTAAGAAGTTGCGTATAAAAAGAGTGAGAGCTAGTATAGATGCAACTAACTATATTATATACATCAACTATCTGCAAGCAAAAACTAAAGCCACAGACCGGATATACTATCACTGATATTACCGTACTTTTCCACTGCTCACTTTATAGTTTTTGCTCGCAAGCTGTTTTCATGCCCTCTCTTTTTATATATACGCCCTAGCTTGATAATACTTACATCGGTTGGATCCAATTAAGGGAATGATGATCCCAACCCCTCTCCCCATTAAAGTTGACCGTATGATAATTATCATACCGTATTAGAGGGCTAATAAGATATAATAAGATGAAGTGTAACTGAAAAAGATCTCAATTTGAGTTGTTTGTACGCAGGTCATGTTTGTGTACATTATGTTTAACGTTTATTTCTTTTCTTAGGCGTTAATTCTGTTATGTCACATGCCAGCTCAAATGTACACATTGCCTGGTATAATTAATAGGCCATACATGTGATTTATTAGAGTTCTCTGATGCTAAAATTGGAATTTTTAAAGAATTGACTGTTCCTCTGTTTCCACAGAATCACAGGATGGCTAGTGGCACAGAACCATTCTCTCAACAGCATAGCTTGAATAAGACGTCCTCTACTGCTGAGCGGACACGATCTGATACCGAGGATTCACGGCCACCTGGACAGGAGAAGAGGAACCTGGTGAGCAGAGGAGCTGGTGATGACATTCTCCCTTCACCACCAACACCAATCCCTCGAAAACGTTCTATAAGAAAATAATGGTCGTGGTTACTACTTCATGTAAATCTTCACAAAATATGCAAATCAACAGCTATATACCATTCATACTGTTCCTATTGTTCTGTATATACTATATACTGTTCCCAGCGTTTTTACGGTTCCCAGTGTTTATTGTGTGCTTTATTTGTGTTCAATTCAATTTTTGTATTCCAAATTTTCTTCATGAATGTTAATTAGGCCACTCCAAGTGATACTCTGGTTTCTGGTCCACCGCCCGCATCAGATTTTATTCTCATTATTTCTACTACGCATGCGCACAATGGTCCATACGGTACAAAATAGTGTGATAATGATATTCATTTGCAAAATAATGAGTTCATAAGGTGAAATTGATAATGACATAATGAGAAAAGCCGCCCGCCCGCATGCAATTAGAAAAACTTTAGGACCAGAAACCAGAGTGTCACTTGGAGTGGCCTTACGTAGATCTAGATTTTAATAATTAGGCCACTATTTCAGATGAGAATACTAGCTTGACCCCGATGAGGGAGGGAGGCCTTCATTACTCATTATCCCATTATTTTGATGATGTCATATCCTATTAAAAACAAGATATGACAAATAGAATGACTATTTCAGAACGATATGGGACAATGCTGTGTCAGCAAAAAGAAGGACTCTTTGACCTCAAATAATAGCTGACATCAGCAATAATGACTTAATTGAGGCATAGATACAAGAAAGAAAGAGATAGGCAACGCCCCACGTGATCATGCTAGGTAAATGCAGTGTGTGACGTCACACCCTCTGGTTGGAGGCGAGTTGGCGCTCAAGAAAGTATATAATGATCCCTATATCTGCTTATTTTTCTCGTAGGGGGCCTAAAAGAGAAATTCAAAGCAATCATGTATATCAGGCATCATGAAAATTTTTCAGCAAGTTCCCAGTCGATCAAAGTAACCTCAGAAGAGTGTATCAACGTATTGGCTGCTACCTGCTTGTCTAAGACCAGCACTGAATATATTTTCTGGGTTTCTGTTTACGAACCACAGCTCTCGGAAAGTCTGAAAAGTTTATCAGCAAGTTCCCAGTTGATAAAAGTAACCTCAGAAGAGTGTATCAACGTATTGGCTACTATACCTGCTTGTCTAAGACCAGCACTAAATCTATTTTCTGGGTTTTCGTTTACGAAGCACTGCTCTCGGAAAGTCTGAACAAATTTTCAGCAAGTTCCCAATCGATTAAAGTAACCTCAGAAGAGTGTATCAACGTATTGTCTGATACCTGCTTGTCTATAAGACCAGCACTAAATATATTTTCTGCATGGGTTTCCGTTAACGAACCACAGCTCTCAGAAAGTCAGAAAAGTTGCTCAGCAAGTTCCAGTTGATTAAAGTAACCTCAGAATTGTAAACTTGAGCATATACTGGCTGATATCTGCATGTATGCCTAGACCAGCACTGAATATATTATTTTTCAGGGTTCTCGTTAACGAATCACTGCTCTCGGAAAGTCAGAAAAGTTTCTCAGTAAGTTCCAGTCGATTAGAGTAACTTGAGTATTTCAACATAACTTATTGGCTGATACTTGCTTGTCTCTATATAGACCAGGACTGAACAAAATTATTCCAGTTCCCGTTCTCGAATCATGGCTCTCAGAAAGTCAGAAAAGTGGCTCGGCGTGTTTCAGTAGAGCCAAATAACCTCAGGACAATAAATTGGGGAGTATAAGTAGGAGTTAGGTGACTGGCTGAATTAACACACCTTAAAAAATGATAATGTTAAATTCATACTAAATCTATAGCTCAGTGTTACTGTACATAATTAATTCAGTCATTGTGCATGTAGCTATTAATTTGGGGCATAATAGGCCTGGCATAATTGGGGTATAATAGAGTTAAAATTTGGTCAGTTTGGTGCAAATGCAACGTTCCTCTGCTGCTGAACGTGTTTTTTCTCTTTTAAATGCCTCTTTTACATCTAGAAGAATCTTCAGTTTCAGTTATGTTACAAATTAAATTATCTCTTGTTGTATTGAAATATACAATACAACAAGAGTTGTTACTACTGCTGAAAAAAGATTATTTATGACGTCAATATGGGGCATAATGGGTTCTTTTGACGAGCATAATAGGCTGAATTTTGGACAGCCAGTGCATGCTCAAAAGCATAATAGGCAGAAAAAGGAGCATAATTTGCCAGGGCCTACATGTAGCTAGCTAGAGTCTACTGCAGACATGTGCAAGTAGCTAGCTATATAGAGTCTATACGGCAGACAATGAAGAGTCTACTTACCTGACTCTTAAAACTATATATTACTTCTACATGCAATAAATCGAGAAAACTTATTGGCATGCTCCACAGGAGCTTTTACAAATACTCGAAACCTGACTCTACCTCAAAATTATACAAATCACTCATTTAGAATACGCCTCTGCTGTCTGGAGTCCCCACTTGGCTAAGGACATCAAGTTACTGGAGGACACCCAGAAGTTTGCCCTAAAAGTGTGCACCAAGAAATGGGATGAGAATTATGATACACTGCTAACCATGTGCAACATAAAAACGCTAGCTATGCGTCGGAGCATAGTCAGACTCTGCCTACTCTTCAAGATTATACCAGGGGACATATCCTATCCGAATCTTCCGTTCACCATTAGAGTCCAGCTTTATCAATTAAGACATTTGAACACTACACAGCTTTCGGTCCCATTCGCGTCATCTAATAATTTCAAATTTTCATTCTTCGCAAACACTATAACAGCCTGGAATAAACTACGTTTTGACACAGATGGTATATCTTTTGCATTCTTTGTTACTTATAAGTGTAATTTACATGTTCTGTTGTAGGTTGTTGTGTATTGTTTTTGTGTATAATTATAGGTAACTGATTTGGATTAGCTACTATTCTGCTATTTTCTGTTACCTTTGCTGTATGCATAAATTTGTTTAAAATAAAATAGAAAATAAATAAAAAAAAAAAAAAACTAGGCTGGCAAGCTTTCTACTTACTTACATCACATACTAGTCAGAGTGATCAGGCAAGAGCATCTCATTACATCTGCGTAAAGGGTTAACCTTCGTCTCCGATCAGGTGCCGACCGAGATACGGATACAACTAAACACCTCTTCGGCAGAGTCAGCTTGGCTTTGTGGTAGGGCAATGCGTCTATGCTGATTCACAGAGCCCCCACTCTGCCTCCTGCTCTAGATGGACTCAATTAGTCATTTTTAATATATTTTTATCTTAATTTATTCTGCCCCCACTTTGCCCTCATTCACTTTGTCATTACATGGAAAAAAAATTAACCTTGGAATTAATGCATTGCCTTTAAAAAATAACTTTTCTTATTGTAATTCACACGGTAATTATTTGCAGGCTGACACTTACAAAGAAGATTTTCTGAGGGAGAGAAACAACAGAGCCTCAGCTCATGGGGCAAAGGACAATTTCAAGAAAGCTATGGAAAAAGCTGAAGCGGAGAATAGACAACTCAAACAGAGGCTCGTAAGGAGTGACTCGACCAATCGGTCAAACACGAATGGAGGAAACAGATCACCTGAAAACTCCACTGCTTCTGACCAGAAGTGCAGAGAACTAACAAATCATGTTAGTAAATTAATTAAGTGCTTAATTTACACATTATTTTAAGTATGAAGTTGATATCGCTTGTTATCCAAACTTAACTTTTCTACTCACTTGGATTGTGCACACTCAGGTCCATCAACTGGAGGATCGGGTCCAGCAGTTACAGAGGCAGTTGGAACGAGCTCTGGCTGAATCCATTGAGCTGAATGAGCTAAAATGCCGTGTAAGTTATAATTTATAGTAAGCGCAAATCTATCCAATACCGTATGGCACTAATTGAACTGTACATTGTATTTATCACCAGTGTAAACAATAACCAACAAAGACCACTAACCATTCACCTGTTAGAATATGTACAATACTTTCTATACCTTGCAACAAACGCACGCTGATCGACCGACACCTGTGTATATATAGCTTTTCTTGTTCAACTTAGAATAATGATATAACGTACCCCTATATATCCTCACAGCAAAAGCAGCAGGAAGAGTACGCTCACGCACTGGAGCAGGAGAGGGACCAACTACGACAGCAGGTATAACTGATTATATTAGGTGCAGTACCACCACGAAAACTTAGAGCTGTGTTTTTAACCACTAGGTACAGATGTGTTTTGATGCTTTTACCCACAACTTTCACATGACCTAGATTATGGTTGTCGTACCTGTGTACACAAACAACCTTGTGACAGTTCCACCATAGATTAGTAGTTTCACCATACCATACACAAACAACCTTGTGACTTGCTGGTTGATGCAATAGTGGTAGACCACCCCAGGGAGATACCTGTCGTTAATGACATTAATAGGCCATGCACAATATTGTAATAATTAAGCGCTGTGTAATTTATTAAAAGGAAATACCACAAACGAATGTCATTTTAGTAGTGTCAATTACAGCTTTCAATGTATAAATAAAGTACAATGGTGTGTACAGTAAATGATTCCCACCTACGTACTCCTGGTATATCGTCAAGCATGCACTATTATAGTCTTTGATATTCCTGTACCTAGCTTAAGTTGACATAATTATTTTCGCGGGTCTTCGAATGAGAGCAAAAATGTTGTACTCACAGATAATTTTAGGAATTGCAATTAAAAAACCACTTGCGAGTTATGAATAACATTAATTTCACAACTTTAGCAGAATTGCAGCAAATTGAGCTAAACAGTGATCACAGACAAATCTATCCTTGTGAAAATATTACGTTCTTTTGCGGGCTGAAAAACTTTTGCAATTAAGGTAAATCACAGCAAAAAAATTTCCGCTTTGCGATTTAACTAACTGCGCTCTGGCAAGGATCGTGTGTAATTGATCAACCCTCCTTGTAAAGTTCGCATTATTATGTTTGATGTTCGCAAATAAATTTTCTCTTTTTTGCAGATAGTGAGAAGTTCTCACAACGATGTTTGGCTCTCCCGATCAAACGGGCACTTGCCTTCGAGACCAGCTGTATGCGGTGGCAGACCTGTCATGCTTGCCAATATCGGTGGGGAGAACATACCTGTGTACCACGGTGTCCAATTCCCGGTCCGGGATAAGCCCATTCCAATGCTCTGTTCCGAAATGTTCCCAGGCCTACAAGATCAACGGCCAGTTTACAATCCTTTTGAGAGTGAAGATGGGCCTCCTATTCGAGCAATAGACCCGGGGCTTATGCACACTGAGGGGGGCGTGCCTAACCACTACATGCTCGGACAATATAATCATCCCACCTCCCCCATTGCATCGTCAGCACGCCCTTCGAACATGTACGCTGGACAACAATCGACTAACAGTTACGGCAATTTGTCACCCAGTACCCCATCACCTCATGCTGATGCTACCCTAGAGAGAAACGATTCTCCAGTCTTCAGTGGCAGCTTCGATGAGAGTCCGTATAACGAGCGCAGACAACCTCAGTGGGCGTACAATGCATCAAATGTGCCCATGCCTCAACAACAATCCAACATCGCTACCAATTATCACGTAAACCCACATCAGCAAGGAGCACAGACTTTGTACCGAAATTTACCACTTCATTTGAGTCATCCAGGCGGAGCTGGCATTCCATCACCAAATACCCGTACAAAGTTTGAGCAACCTCAAACACAAAGCCCCTCTCAACCTCCATCACTACCCCCAAAGCAAAGGCAAAACTATGACTACCCCCGGCATATAAACTCTGACCGAGATCAAATTTTACCAGCTCTGCCTCCAAAGCCTACTGGAAACTTCCAATCCAGACAGCTACAATACTCTACCCCTCACCGCGAAGAGATTGCAACACCACCACTTCCACCAAAACCTGCGAGAGCCGAACATAGAAACACTGCAGGCTACTGTGAGAGCAAAGCTGCGGCTTTACAAAAAATTGGTGATCGACCAGAGAACGTAACTATTTCTGATCTTCCACCATCGCATATTGTAGCTACAAGCAGTTCCTACATGCTTGATGGACTGGATGGTAAGGACAGTCGGAGTCGGGATACCAACGAACATGCTCCATTCGATCCAAACCTTGTGTGTCCGGTATGCAAGAAGAACTTCAGATATGATGAGACGCAGAAATGCGGGGCCCACGTTCGCTGTTGCCTTGGCGATAGAGAGGAGAGAGTACAAAAATGGGTGAGTGCGTTTAGTAATACTTAAATGCATCTCAATTTGCCCTGATGTTAGTATAGTAGTATATGCAACCGGTCAGGTGTACATGCAGGATTGACGGTGCTATTGTGTGTTTCAATTGTTGCACACATTTTCATAGTTGTATGTACGCAGATCATGTTTGTGTACATTTAGCGTCTATTCTTCACACCCTGTTATAATGATAATTATGTTAATAATATTATACACATTGCTCTTGGTCACTTAATCGAATTGAACAATAGAGGTTTTGGTGCTAAAAATGGCTGTTCCTCTGTTTGACTGTTTCCCATTCCAATGCAGAATCACAGGATGGCTAGTGGTACTGAACCATTCTCTCAACAGCACAGCTTGGAGAAGACGTCCCCTCCTGCTGAGTGGACAGGAGCTGATACCAAGGATTCACCGTATGGACAGGAGAGGAGGGATCTGGTGAGCAGAGGAGCTGGTGATGACATTCCGCTCACACCACATAAGCCAATCCCTCGAAAACGTTCAATAAAAAAATGACTGTTAATTATTTGTGTTCGTGCAGTTTCTGTATTCAATCGAGTTGTATTTCTAATGTATACTGTAAATTTTCCATGTGAACTTACATGATGTAAAATGTGTATAGAGAATACATAAAGCATTAATTATGCCCGCAAGCGAGGTATACGGTAGTGTGTTCATCTATGGTGTGTTTGTGTGTGTGTGCAGGCTGCTACAGCTGCTGAAGGATCAATGAAGTGGCAAGTAAGAGTTTCGATTCTATAGGCTTCTAGTCATGTTCTCTTGGATTTCAATTCGGGAATTTGCAAAATAAATCTTCGTTCTCTAGTTATTAATTGGAAGCCTTTTCAGAAGACTGTGTAGCTAAAGCTTTGCTGACTTGCAGCTAGCCTCGATCCCAGCCCCCTCTCTAGATCTATAATTATATACTCTCACTATCTCAATTGAGAGCGGCCTTATGGCAAGCGGTTTGTAACATAAAGAAATGATGGCGTTATGACGTTTGAATGTTATAACATGACGTACGTGACCTTATAACGTGGCATACAGCATGACGTATGTGACCTTATAACGTGGCGTACATAACCTTATAGCATGACGTACGTGACCTTATAACCTTTTCATATGCGCATGCGCATAAGCAACCTTGCATGCCTTAGCTTTCATAACAAGCTAGCTAGCTAGAATGGCTGAGCAGGATGAATTGTTTGGAGCATGGAGTCAATACTTTATTGATGTCAGTAGATTCCTAGAGAACACAGAACATCAACATGAATAGCGAATCGAGAATTTTGTGACTATGTTTTGTCAAGACTAGAAGTTTGTCTGAGTACTTGCATGCAACTATCTGATCAAATGCTGCAAGGGGGTTCTGAAGTTGGAGAAGAAGATGAGCTAGTAATCAATCGAATTTGGCTCATCTACTAGAGTGCCTGAGAAGTGTACACAGACAGTGGGTGCAATATGAAGAGATGTTGGATGTAGAAACCACCAAATTCCAGTATCAAGCTGCTAGAAGAATCTTGGGAAGAGGAAGACCTAAGTTTGAAATTGAAAAGGAACAACTAGTGTACCTATCATCACTAAATTTTAACTAGACTGAAATTGCGGCCCTGCTGGGTGTGTCTTGTATGATCATATATAATTAAGTTTTTGACTGATAAACATAAGTAATACATGTTTTACTAGTGTATACAGAAGACGAGTTGAGTTTGAATTGCTGGATGACTCTGCAACAACTTTATCAAATGATGAGCTCAATAGAATTGTCAAGGAAATTCATTCAGAATCCCCGACGTTAAGAGTCATTATGATGGTATGTGGAAGGCTGAGAAGAATGGGATTAATGTCAAGGGATAGAGTCCGATGTTCTCTAAGGTCATCTGACCCATTAAGTGCAGCTTCAAGATTGATGGGTGGTCTTAGTCGACGACAGCCTTACTCAGTTGCTGGTCCAAACTCCCTCTGGCATATTGGTGGGTATAATTATTATTTGTACAAGTTTTTGTAAATGCATATTGAAAACTGGAACCATATACATGTAGATATAATTATAGGAAAAATAGGAAAGAGGGATTAATCTTGTCCCCCGCAATAACTTTAAGGCCTTACAGGCCTTCTTTAAGTCTCTCAAAAGCTTGATGTTGATTGTTGGAAAATAGCTAAAGGTATCCATGTAAAGCAGCCCCCCTCCAAATATGGGACATGCACGGCCCTCCATAATATGCAATTTTGTAACCTCTAAAAGTACTGTATAGCAGGTTATTTCGGGTTATTTAGTCAGCAGGGTGTCATTTACAGGACTTTGAAGTAGCGAGTGGAAATAAGGGGGGTCTAAAAGTCACCATAATTATTTTAACACCCTGTTTAATAATTAATAACAGAGACATGACTGGTGTTCATTCGAAGGTCGATCTAGGATAAATTCTAGTGGGTTTTGAGATTGCCTTTCCATATTCCTGAATGCAGATGTTTAGGGGGGGAGCGGGAGGAAGTCCATTCGTGGATCTTATTTTCTGCTTGCACTGCAGGTAAAGGTAGTCAAGGTCGCTGGGTAAAATATTCGTGGTCCGGCTATACTGTAGCGACTGCTGTGTTGACAATATTTTTGTATGTCACATTCTAAATAGAGGTCAAACTATATAGCCTCTATAGAGAAACAACGATCAAATATGCAACACCAAGACTTCAACATAATTTTTCAACCTCCAAAATTAGGCTTTAAAAGTGTCACCTTAGATCGAATAAATATACGGTATCATCCTTTTGATATTCGTCAAAATCTGCCCTTGTATAAAGCCCACACTCAAATAGTAGTAGCCTCTAAAATTAATCCCCATCTTCAGTGCGATAAAAGCCGCTCTCAAATAGTAGCCTCAATAAACTTTAACCGTAATCACCTCTGAGTCATATTGATACTGGTATCTACAGTAGCTGCTAGCTAAGTAGCAGCTTTTTAGTGTAGACTTTCACATGGTAGACTTTGAGTTTGTGCAGGTGAAAAGAACTTACCTGCTAAACCACTTCCTGTTGAACTGGTATGCTACTTATCAAAGAGTTGTCCCAGCGTAGAACTAACCACAAATTACATAATGCGTGGATGGATGCCAAACATTTAGCCGCGACAAGCAGCCATAGATGTGTTTGTAATTGAGTCTGCATGGTAACATTAATAAATAAGCGCGAGTATTAATTTGTGACTTGTGTATTCTTATCAAAGAAGAGTTATTCCGTGCGTGAGATTCTTTACGCACGGTTAAAAGTAGCCCTTTCCAAAGGCAAAAAAGGAAGCGGTCTCATTTTACTGGAGCGTTAGTAGACGTAATGAACACCTTTCTGGTCTCTCGAATTCTAATTGCTAGCAAAATATCGTATATAGCTGCAGCCTCTGATCAAGTAGTACGAGTAACAAGCAATGGCAAGGCTTCTAATTGGCCCTTGCTTGTGTTTGTTATGAGTGTTCTTAATCCCTTATACGAGTAACCTAATCGTTTATGATGCCGTTCTCAGGAATTTTAATAATATTTTTAGCCGCAGCTGTTGTTTGAACCCTGTGCAATTACTGATCCGTATGTGATACGCTTTTAATTACCCTGGGCAGCCCCGTAAACCCAAACCAGTTAGACCATTATTATGCCTCGGTGCGCATGCGCAAGCGAGGTATACGTTTGTGTGTCTATGTGTGTGTAGACTGCAATCAAGTGCAAGTAAGAGTTTCTATAGGCTTCTATAGTCATGTTTACTTGGATTTTAATTCGTGGATTTGCAAAATAATGCTTCGTTCTCGAGTTACGCCTAGTTTTGCTTACTTGGAATGCCATTGCAGTCTTTTCAGAAGCCGGGCACGTAGCCAAACTTATTTACCGAGTGTTGCTACTCTACTTAGTAGTTAGCTCTGCACTAGAATGCTAGCTATTGGTAGCTGCATTACAAGAGTGAGAAGAGAGCTGCAAGGCTCTGCTGATGCAGCCATTAATTTTAGACTTGAACTTTTGGCATCGATTGTTTTATTGTTTAAATAATCATGGTCAATCATTACCCACTCTAAGTTTGCATGCAGCAAAATCAAAAATGTTTATCATGTGTATAAAAGCTATTAGTAGCTTTATGTTATGTAGCTTTGGCATCTCCATCGAGGCGTCAGCACCTGCGGTGCTTTCATTATAGTATTGACTAATTTTCATCACATTAAAATTAATTATGGTTGAATTATCTTGTTTCAGATTCACATCATAAGCTTATTAGATGGAGAATCGTCACTCGTGGCTGCATTGACGGCTGCAGTAGGCTGGTGACTTTCTTGAAGTGTTGTGGCAATAATAAATCGTCAACCGTGTACGAATTATTTTTGTGTGCAGTTCAAAAGCATCAGCTGCCATCTCGTATAATTATAAGAATGGACCAAGGTGGGGAAAATGTATTGGTCGCACGTCACATGTTAGGACATGATATGAGGAGTGTGATTGTAGGAGCCTCGGTCCATAATCAACGCATAGAGCGACTATATGGAGGGACATGCACCGCTGTGACTATTCTCTTTTACAAGCTGTTTTACTTTATGGAACAAGTGGATCTATTAGACTGTTTGAATGAGACGCATCTGTATTCCCTTCATTATGTGTTCATTCCACGTATTAATCAGGCACTTGCACTGTTCATTGGTGGATGGAACCATCACTCAATCCGAACTGCACACCATAAGTCTCCACACCAGTTGTTTACAACAGGGGCACTACTTTTGCAGCACGACTCGCAGCTTTGGATTTTTTTGAGAATGTGGAGGAAGAATATGGAATTGATATGGAAGGCCCCATCCCGTCTCAGGGACGTTCTATAGTTGTGCCTGAGGTGCCAATAAGGCTAAGTTCAGAGAATTTTGCTCTCCTACAGCAAGCTGTTAATCCGTTAGCACCTTCTGATGAGTTTGGCATTGATTTGTATGAACAAGTTTTGCAGTTTATGTCAACGATTACGGTATAAAACATGACCATGATGACTCAATTTTGATGTTATTCTTACATAATTATTATTTTGATGCATGCCATTGTGATGCTCAGTAAACAAAGCTCATAATTATCAACATGAAAAATGATTAATGAGAATATGCATGCAGTACATAGCTATAAGCCAAAACAATACTACCTATATAATGAAAGGGAGTTATTGTTAGAATTGACGATAATCATATAATTATTATGAACATCCATGAAGGTGATTCATTGAAATGAAGGATGACACTGAGAGTAAGCTAGCTATAGCACAGCAAAAACACATATGTTATATGGGATGCATCATCGTATTTTAGTGTTAAAATGACAGAAATTTATGTCTTTCAATGAAGTAAAACATGTAGTAATATCATGCATGTTACAACAATAATAACAATTAACACACCACTAGAGATAGGTGTACAAGTGTATAAATTATTACAAGTATATAGTGTAAAGATAAAAATTAATAGTTTAGTATTCGTGAGGTATAGTAAGTCCAACTTATAGTCAATGGCAGCAGATAGAGTTAATGATCATTGATGTTTCTTCCTGCGTGTTAAAGGAGATGCGGCCAATACAATTGTGTAGCTATAGATTAGACTCATGCATAAAAAAACTATTTTTGCATGCAATGTATGCGTGTGCATGTTCAAGACATGGCAAGGTACATTCCAAATTTAATCTACATCTGAATTGTCGTAGCTTTATATTATAGCTAGCCTCGATCCCAGGCCGAGTTTTCGCTTTTATAACGTTTAGGTGAACAACTATAGGCCTGCACTAGTTGTCTGCGCATGCATGCGCCAGTCATTCAAGTAGATTAAAAATTAGACTAATGGATATTTTTGTTCACATTTATATTCGTGTACTATCGTACTAGCAGTCAGTATCCCGTTTATCATTAATCGATTGGAATGGCTCTTAATTATTTAGAAAACATTATTCTGAAGACAGAAGAACAAGTGAGGAGGCTACAAATCTTGACAATTAAAGCTCGTCAAGGTCAGATTTGTTGTGTGGTTCTATCATATCAAGTCATTTTTGTTTGGAAAGATCTAGATCCATCATTGGTATAATTATCTTATGGTGGATGAAGTGAAGAGTGCATGTGAGCTAGAGGACTTGGTGGTGCCATCATCAGAGGGATTGACAATGACCTGTTTAATACGACACATTTAATTTACATCGCATGTACACATATATTATTATAGAATGTCTATACTTCTCTGCACAAGAGCAATGATAATATCCAGCTATCCCAACAGTGCTCCTCTTTTCTACTAAGGGAGGAGACTGGATAGTGTGAAGTAAGGTTGAAACCCTCTTTTTGTCTTTGGTAATCTTTCCTATACTCACAGGACTGGAGTGTATATGTATACCTGTTCATTCGAGTGTTGTTTCTGGCAGCTCAGAGCCATGAAGAGAATCTACCTTTCTCAAACATAAATTATGAGTTACAAATAGAGGTCTAGAATATCAGAGAGGTCCAGCAGCCTGCTAAACCTTCATAATTTGAGCAATTCAATCATCATCCATGAAGTTACATGCCCTAGCTGGGTCACTATAATCATGCTGCAGCACAACTGCATGGCAACTCTCCTTGTGAAGCAGCTCTATAATGTGTATACTATATGTACCATACGGGTGGAAAATTTTCAATATTTAGAATATTTCGCGGGTAGTAGGGTGTTGTGGCACCTATCTTGCATGCGCATATGAAGCCTTCCACGGGTTCTAATTTTCGTGTTCTGCATGCAGCCACCCACAAAAAACGCGAAATTAAAAAACACCTCGAAATTTTCCACCGGCATACGGTATCTGTGAATTTTCTATAATACAATGTATTATTGGTTAATTAGCCGACACAAATACAATGAAAATTTTAAGCATGCGCTGACAACTATATAGGACCATAGTTAGTTCTGAGACACCAGTGACAAATTAAATCTTATTTCAGAAAACACATGCATGGCATTAGCCTCGATCCCAGGCCGAGTTTTCGCTTTTATAACAGTTAGGCGAACAACGAGGCTAGCATGGCATAAACACAAAAATCACGTGAGGATAAAATATACATAATAATAATTTATAAGATTTATAAGTAAATAGGTTCAACGAGTTTAGAGTTCAGTTACTATATACAGTTTATTATTCCAGAGTGAACATTAATTTTATGAGCTAAAAATATATAACATTGCAGTCTTACCATGGCATTAGCCTCGATCCCAGGCCGAGTTTTCGCTTTTATAACAGTTAGGCAAACAACGAGGCTAGCATGGCATAAACACAAAAATCACGTGAGGATAAAATATACATAATAATAATTTATAAGATTTATAAGTAAATAGGTTCAACGAGTTTAGAGTTCAGTTACTATATACAGTTTATTATTCCAGAGTGAACATTAATTTTATGAGCTAAAAATATAGCATAACATTGCAGTCTTACCAGGATTTCTATATATAGCGGCTTTAGTAGTTGCCGATTATTATTATCCTTGTGTATATATATAATTGCATTAAACGACAGATTATCGTTTCTTGTTGGTAGTGTCCTATACACCAATTTCAACAGTATCATAATATCTGACAAACCACTTTAAAGAAACTCAGGTACTCAGATTTGCTTTGCTTTCTTTCTCTATCTTTATTACCTGGAATTCTTAAGAACCGTTAGTTCTAACACTTCCATTCATATTGGATACTTGTTGCATATTGGATAAGGAGTGAAGGCTATTGAGGGTGCATATGCATGGTATTGTAGCAGCTATAAGGTGAATCAACAAATCTTAGACCTGGTATACATAATTGCTGATGGATCAGTGGACCAAAGTGGCCAACTTCAATTTAGAATCTGGTGCGTATATGAAATTAGGTTCTGCTGCCATGGCTATGAGCTTTTACACAGTGCATGCGCAGTGGACCAAAATGGCCAAGTTAAATTTAGGACTGCCATCACAGAATCTGGTGCTGTCAGCTCGTGTATGCATAGCTATCACTGGACCATGCAAAGTGAAGTGAGCTCTGACAGTCTGTGCATGAGGTTCCATTCAGCAAGCTTTTTTTAGGTGATCAATGCAGTTATACCAGGAACAGCTAATATAATTCTAGCTTCCTGTAAAAGGTATAAATAAATTATAGCAGATTAAATATAATTATTGTATCTATAGACCAATCGTTACTGCATGAGCTGGACTTGATCGAAGCATAATTATAATTATATATAAGCGTACAGATCTTAACACAACAATTTACCTATAGTGACCATGTCCACTCTATCAGGCAAGCTGCTATTTCAGAAAATAGCCAAGGCTTAAAAACTCACGCTGGATACAGCATTATTATTATAAATGGCCGCACATGCACTACCATGCATCTCAACAGCTTAATTCAATCATAGATTGAAGAGTTATAGGGATAGGAAACGGTTGGTATCTCGAGTAACATCTGCGCTATATACGCTGCAGTTTAATCGAGGCCACCACAACAATATCTATTTCTACACCCATGCAGTGCATAATAAACTACAAGTAACTGTGCTTAGTCCGTGCAACTCACTTATATTTCAAGGTCTATACCTATTGTAGTAGTCATAACCAGCACGCTTACACGTTACATGTTCCAATAGCTCTAAAACAGCCTTGGGAACATATATAACTTTATTGGAAAGTCTCTTTTTACTGGGTGTGGTCAGTCATTAGCAAGTACTACATGTGGCTCATGGACTAGGCGTGTTATAAGTTGCTGAAAGAGATGATTTCTCGAGGAAACACAGCTTTGGGAGTTACCCGGCAAAAATGTGCTTAATAGCCTCATTCATAGGGAGTAACGCGGATAATTTTCGAGGCTCCACTGCAGATTCAATGTAAAATCATCACGTGCACCACTCCGCTTCCTATCCCTCTAACTCTTCAATCTATGATTCAATCAACTCAAAAACCTGAATGGAAAACACAACGATAAAACACACTTTATTAATTTGCACACACACATGCATGCAATACCATGCACATACATTGTTAATCCAGCCACACTTAGACAGTGGAGCTTGGCAAGAATAGCGAGGTAGCCACATTTCAGAAAATAGCCGCGGCTAAAACGACCCTACCTCGAATCTAATGACTGCATGATTTTGCGGTGCAAAGATAATGCTCTTGTCTGCCAAACTACACCCAAAACGTCACATCCGGCCGTAATAAAAATAAAAACGTATATATCACATATAGTTAGGGGCAGCCAGAACTGGCAGGTATACATTTCAAGGCAAGTGTGTAGTATAAACAACTATAGCTAGCAATCCGTGCCAAACCAAATGGCGGGTATATTGAGGTGGCCGTACTTCAGAGAGCCAGAATAGCGAGAGTCAATGATACTGTACACACATAATATACTTTATACCCACCTCATGATAGTGTTCTCCTCTGTGGATCATTCAGATCACCACAGTCTTGTGTAGTCAGAGAGGGAGCCGATTTTAGAGGCTCTGCCTTCAGTTGAGAAAGCTACTGTAAAAGGTTTCTTCACAGGGCACTTGCATTTCCTCCACAAGGAGATTAATAACCAGCCAAATAGCACATTCACCAATGCTAGTATATACATCAGTGTTGTGATGATTGAGGGGAAAAATAAACTGCACTGCACTTGTGAAGAGTTGAGAGTAAGGCTTCCACTGTCTGTTTGTACATCAACCCTTATGATTTAAAGTTGAGCCGCTTACACCTTTTGCATCATCACAACACCATGACATCAGGAAAGAGAGTTAACAGTCTCTGATATAGAGGGACATCCAGCCACCATGTATAACTGCAGTAGCACTCGTGCTCCAAGGAGGTCCACATACCTTTTCCACTTTGCGCATGCGCGGTTCCTTGCACATCCTACATTACGTGACGTGGTTTACAGCATGACGTGAGGGCCGTAAGGCCCTCACACGTCATGCTGTAAAGCATGTCAACGTCATAATAATACTTATGTTACAAACCGCTTGCCATACGGCCTGGACTCTAGGCTAACTTGCAGCTACACTTGAACTTTTGGCATGGGTCGTTTTTAAAAACAATCATTGTCGATGATTACCCACTCTTTGAGTTGGATTCTGCATTAGGATAGAGTTAGCTTTTCCAGCAGTCTGGGGGACAGAAGTGCTGATGTCATGCCCACTTTACTATCAACTGTGCATGAAAATGATCATTTTAGTTGCAACTGCATTCTGTGCTGCCATGTGCTTGATCTATTTATGCAAGACTGCATGCAAAATTGAAGTTTAGCTATTGAATAATGCAAGAGTGATTGTTAGCAAGCATTCAGGAGGAGCTACAGCCCAGAAAACAAGCAGTAATCCAACCAGTAAGAGTGATTTTTCTGCAACAAATCCTGCCTATACCTTAGCTTACTGCATACTGTAGCTATATAGACAGTATTACTGCAAGTTTCCACTCTTGTTTTGTTCACTGAAGGTTGGATTACTGTCTTATCTGCTTGTTTTCTGTGGGCTGTAGCTCCTCTCCTGAGCGCTTGCTAACAATCACTACAAGATCAACGGCCAGTTTACAATCCTTTTGAGAGTGAAGATGGGCCTCCTATTCGAGCAATAGACCCGGGAATCGCAGCTACACTTGAACTTTTGGCATGGGTCGTTTTTAAAAACAATCATTGTCGATGATTACCCACTCTTTGAGTTGGATTCTGCATTAGGATAGAGTTAGCTTTTCCAGCAGTCTGGGGGACGGAAGTGCTGATGTCACGCCCACTTTACTATCAACTGTGCATGAAAATGATCATTTTAGTTGCAACTGCATTCTGTGCTGCCATGTGCTTGATCTATTTATGCAAGACTGCATGCAAAATTGAAGTTTAGCTATTGAATAATGCAAGAGTGATTGTTAGCAAGCATTCAGGAGGAGCTACAGCACAGAAAACAAGCAGTAATCCAACCAGTAAGAGTGATTTTTCTGCAACAAATCCTGCCTATACCTTAGCTTACTGCATACTGTAGCTATACAGACAGTATTACTGCAAGTTGCCACTCTTGTTTGGTTCACTGAAGGTTGGATTTACTGTCATAACTGCTTGTTTTCTGTGGGCTGTAGCTCCTTTCCTGAGCGCTTGCTAACAATCACTTGTGCATCATTCAATAGCTAAAACTTCAATTTTGCATGCAGTCTTGCATAAATAGATCAAGCACATGGCAGTACAGAATGCAGTTGCAACTGAAGTGATCATTTTCATACACATTTGATAGTAAAATGGGCGTGGCAGCAGCACTCTGTCCCCCAGGAAACTAATTGCAATGTCAGCACATTCCATTGAGTTAAGTAAAAAGGGATTTATGCCTTTATTTACAGTAATGGCTGCGTTAGGTAATAATTATGCAATAGCTGACAGTATTGTAAATCAAAATTGTATGCATGTTATATAACGCACCACGTCCCGTCACTATACATCAGAAATTATAACAGTGTACGAGGCCTCGTAATGTTGTTTTTTAATAATTACGACGTCGTGATTTTCTAGTGAATGTATCGTGCAACAATAATATACAATTTTGCTGACAATAGTATCATGCACAATTACAAAGAGTAACTATGAGTAGTTAAATCAACGTCCATAAATATTTTGAACTTCTGTATCTCTCCTTCCCACACCTAGGGAAGATGAGGTTAGGATCGGGTGGAATGGTATTACCCTCTGCCAGTTGGGAGTCCTCCCCAGAACCTTGTGTGGCCACCCTCAGGGTCCGCTCTTGTCGGATCTCGTTGTGCATGACTGTCCAAGAAAACATTCTAGGAACATTCATGAGTATAATTATACTGTCAGTAGTCTGGGGGCCAGACCTAATAGCTCGGGGGCAAAATCTAGAGAGCTAGGATTTAGGAGCTCTTCCCCCTCCCCCCTCTGAGAAAAAGTCGGCATAATTATTTTAATTAATAATTATATAGCAAATATTTTTGGTGAGAATTATGCTGGCATGCATAATAGATCAGTATAATAATTGTTTTATAGTTTGATGTTACTTGTGCAACGACATAATTAGGAGATCAATGTTTTGCTTTGGAGGAATAAATATGTGGGAATAATAGAAAAGCAATTATGTTACTTAAAGTTGCATGAGCATAAAAGAGTATAATTTTATAATAGGTAATCTACCAACCCCTATTTAAACTCCTGGTAACGTACCATACCATCCATTTGACATTAATCTACTGAGCAAGTGTTGAAATGCAAGTAACCCAATCTCCTTTATAATGCAATAAGTATATAGTCATGCCAACTAGACACCATGAATGCATGATCAGATGGCTGCAATCAATTAGTCAGAGTTTGTGAGCTGTGTGGGCTGTGGTGGTATGTGCCCGCTTAGTACAGTAGAGACACTTTGCTCAATGATCTTTGTCCTCCATTGACCTCCAATTAAATCTGTACTATACAGTAGAATAACCGTAATGTCTTTTGTAAATGTGCCTTGCTAATAACAATGTGACATTTGACATGCAGAAGTATAGGAGGCTTAATACAATAATTATGATGATAATGGTCACAGTCAGCAAGACTCAGTATTGAAATAATTTATAGTATTGGTATATAATTTTCAAGCATGCAACAACAAAATTTCTATATAATTATGTGAGCGTTGAGTGTTGAGCAACAGATAATAAGTGCTATAGCTATACTATAGGAGCATGCACATTGGAGAAATAATATTAGAGATAATTGGACATTCTATGTATAAGTTTATGCAATAGTCATGCATGACCAACTGTATAGTTCATTGTGCATGTGCCTGAATGCATGATGGGCTGCATATATACAAAGCATGCTTCTTGCATGCTTTGTATCCTCTATAATTATATAATTGTGTCAATCCTTGATCTGCATGATTGATCAAGTTGGAATTCCGACCTATATGGCCAATTGGCCTGCCGCCATACACTAAGTGCATACTCAGACAGTCTCTCCTCCATGTAGCTTAGCATTAATTAATGATCAACTGTATATACGTGCATGCATGCATGCCTTAATTTGCTTGTATAAAAGCGCGCTTATGTGTAGAGCTTTCTTCACTCTCAGAGATATCAAGCAACAAAACAAAGGGACAAGAAAATTAAGCCAACAGAATGAAATGAAGTTTTTGCTGCTTGTGGTTTGCTGTGTGATTTCCACATCACTAGCTGGTCTGATTGACCAAGAGGCTAAACTGGAAACTGTGCTCAAGTGAGTTATACATGAACATGAACTGAGATTATACCCGTTCTTCATATAGCAGGGGTTTTATGCATGCATGCATTCATTCACCTATATTATAGTGAGATAGATACTGAGATATAATGATGCATAAAATTAATGTCTCTTTGCTTTGTTTCATTAGTGAAATTGATGAGGTATTGCAAGACCTGAAAGCTGACGATGATAAGCCTCATCCTGAACCACTCGGAGACATTCAAAAACTTGAGTCGATGATCAATGATCGGTATAAAGTTTGATTACCAACACGATAATGAGCCATAATTATCTTATACAATTCACTATTTTATTTGTATTATAGCACTGAACTTCAGAAAGGTTTGAATGGAGCAGCGATCGAGGGAGATATTCCATCCGACAGACAAAACTCACAAGGGTAAAATGGTTGCCAGATTTCTAAATACATGCATGCATGCATGTATAATTATATATACTCGTCTCCACGATAATTATCTGCTCTATATTATACAGAAGTTCTGCCACTATGGAGGAAATGTTGCTTCATACTGAGAACATTGACGAGGCAATTGCTGAAGTGGAAGCTGCTGGGGGCCACGTTCTACTCCAACTTGGTCACAACCTCTTAGTTGCAAAAGTCCCCTCTCATGTAGCCAAGCAGAATAGATTCAGTCAAGCTTCAGCCCATATTTCGAGTTCAGCATCAGCAGAAACTTTGAGCCATGCTAGTGCCTACTGGATGGCACGAGAAGATGAGCTGAAACCACAACCAACGGTTCAACATTGGACAGAAAGAACGGCTCCAATGGCCTTTGAACGAGAAGATTCAGACGAACATTTTCGGGGAGATTCACCATACAGCCAAACCATGATTGGGAAGATTGTCGCTGTTATTCTTATTGCTTCCGGTCCTGGCAGCTTAGCAATAAACGATAGTGAGACAAAGAAGATCATAAGTGAATGCCAAGCAGGGCTTAAATTCTGGGCAGACGAAGCTCTGAAGTCTTTCAAATTGTTATTTGTGGTGGAGTATAAGAAGGAAACAATCAATGCTACAAACCCAACCTCTTGCGATAGTCATGCATCTTGCTACAGCGTTGTTGCTAATGCTTTCCTCAAAGCTTCTGGTTACTCAACTGGTAAAGTCGGAGAGGACAAATTAGCACAATCTTTCAAAAATAACGCTAATGCTGATGGTGCATTCCTTGCTTTCTTCTCTAAATACAAGCAAATCACTTACGCGATTACATATATTGGTGGCGGACCTATCAGCATGCAGTACAGCAATGGCAATTGGGGTGTCGATCAGATTGACAGGGTTTTTGCTCATGAAACTGGACATGTTTTTAACGCTCAGGACGAATACAAAAACGATTGTGATTGCCAAGAACGGTATGGCAGGGGAAGAAACTGCACTGCTACAAATGCCAACTGCAATAATTGCGCTTCTTCTCAAGTTAGCTGCATTATGGACCACAATGATTTTAAGCTTTGCGAGAGCACCAAGAAGCATGTGGGTTGGTGCTCTTGAATACCAACCCAAGAGACTTGAGGAATACTTTTGAACTGCGTTACAGACTTGACTTACACCTCGTGTAGATTAGCTATATAGTTGAGTGTTAGCTATAGACTCCTGCAGTATAAATTATAGAATGCATAATTATAGTCTATATAAGAGCATAATTATAGTATTATACACCAATATAACTGTATACCTTCACTCTAGTGCATGTATATAGACATTAATTATAAATATCTTTAGATCAATGTCAAGGACGTATAAACTTATAGACATAATTATTACAATTAATGTGGGGGGAAGCACTTATAGTTCCAACAGGCTAATAGAGTCAAAAAGAGATTAATGATGCATGCGATCATCGATTTGACTGGAACTGGCGAACGGATGTTTGCATTATAGCTATATATAACACATCACCTTTTTTTGCTGCACAGTATAAACATGTTAATGAAACGCATCTTTTAAAATTTCATGTAGAAATTATTTAAATTTCTGTCATTTTAACACGATGATGTATCTCATAATTATAACATAACATAGGTGTTTTTGCTGTGTAAATGTTTGTTATAATTTTTGTGTGGAATTTTATTGAATAATGAATAACTTGGTGAGTATAGGAGTTCACCCTCTCATGTTTCTCATTGCAACGGCTTTATAGTTGAGTATCCAGAGGAGGTACGACATCCGCGAGTCGCAGGAAGTGTTTGAGACATTAATTCCTATCGAACTCAATTTGTTTCTGCAAGAGTATAATTAGGATAGAGAAGATAGTATATCGAACGTAGGCATACGTACTGTGCATCATGCAGATGTATGCCCTGGTAAATTATGCTTTTTTTTCACCCATTGTTTAATAATCTTGAAAAATGTGCCTATATTAATCTCATAAAAAATTCGATTATTCTCTGATTATTCTCAGAAAAATCTGAAAACCATGATATGGCCGTTAAGACGTATGTTATATATAAACACAACACACATGCAAGATAAATATAAAATTAATTTATTGCTTTTAATAAGTGCTGACATCAGCGTTTTACATTCAAATTGCACAGGAAGCGACTCATCACCGACTGTGCAGATATTTTTCCATATCGCACACCCGGAAGTATTATTGCACACTTGTTATTGCACACTAGGAAGTGATTCTTATTTGGAATAAAACGTTTTCAGCAGTGAGAGAACAAGAAAAACATAGTTTACACACTTATAATCATGCATTGCAATGCTTATCAGTCTCTTTTCCTGTTTTCTGATGCTCTGTATCACTTCTGTGCTCTTTTTGCAGTGAAGCTGAGGGTCAGGAGGTTGTCAGTGTTCATATGTAATGCATCAAACAGGCATCAGTGTTGGGAGTGGGTGCTTTGAGCGGAGTATTGCACATGCAGAAGTGTACTGCACCACCATATAAGCCTGTTCAGGCTTGTATAAAGTCGTTTTGGCTTCAAAAATGGTTGTCACACTTTTCTTCAGTTATAGCGGTGCATGTTTCCTCTTCTGATACACTGGACCATGATAGAAAGCAAGCACACGCTGTTTATCCTTCAGAACTATCCATTCAAAACGGGTTGCTGGTTGTCAACGTTTTTCTTGTCTTTTTTCTTGTCTGTTCTCTACAAAATCTTTAAGTAGCCTTCTGCAAGCTCTCTTGGTGTTCTAGAATCTTATTTCTTTGTCTTTCTAGCTGTTTTCTTTCTCTACTCGTCTTCAACTGGTTGCTACGCATTCTTCTGGTTGATAAAGCAACCGCATGTTGCGCATGCGCAGATTCCACCTGCATTTTGGTTGCCAAGCAATAAATGCATTATCCCATGGATACTGATGATTATCACTCGTCCGTGCCTAGTAACTGTCACTTGTGCCTTGCAGGCACTCGTGCAGTTACTGGCACAGACTCGTGATAATCTTCAGTATCCATAGGATAATATCATAGTATCATGATTCTGATCGATCTGTATTTTCTCACTGACTTGAAATATTCTGACATCACTCTACATACCCAAAATTAATTAAAAGAAGGGAGGCTGATTCATGAGACACCCTCTTTCCATGAGAACTCCTTATGAAAAACTTAATGTAATGATCTTTACCAAAAATGGACATTGATATTCTTGGGACACATTTTATGCTAAAATTTATTCCAGCATATTTATCAGGGACTAGTCATGGGCTTGAAATTTACACACTGACCAATCCAAGCGTGGGTGATGTAATCTACTTTCTGGCATGATAGTATCGTAAAACAATAATCAATACACAAAAAACAATAAAAGAAAACATAAATTTATTTTGCTGACAACATCACAATGTACATACAAAGCGTAATAATATTTTGTATGATTAATTTAAGCCATAATTATAATTATGAATTAATTATCAATCAACGACTACAATTATCAGCGTGTCGTTTGAACTTCTGTATCTCTCCTAATCTAAACTGTCTCCCACACCTGGGGCAGATGAGGTTAGGATCGGGTGGAATGGTATCACCGTCGGCTGGTTGGGAGTCCTCCCCAGAACCTTGTCTAGCCACCCTCAGGGCCTCTTGTCGAATCTCCTTGTCAATGTTCTTGTCCAGTTGATTGGAGGTCGAATAGTCACTGCTGGTAGATACCTCTTCTGTGTGTGGGTGTGCGGGAGGGGTTAATGATGTGAGTCCTTAAATTAATATACGTATTATAAGTATGATAATTACGACAGCATGACTGTAGGTACATGTACAATTATGATTTGTATAAATGAACTCATTGACAAAGCGTGTGGCACCTATCTTACAAGGAGTCAGGAGTTTTCAAAATAATTATTATGTTCAAAGTTATAATTTAAACTGACTGTATGTACATTAATTAATTATCAATGCCAGTTTGACCTATACATGTACCTCTACTGTTAGTTTCTGGAGCGTGTCTCCTTCCTGCTGACTGCTGTGGAGCCGGGGGTCTGTAGGAGAAGTTTTGACTCTGTGCCCTCATCTGAGGGGGCAATGGTGACCTCACGGCAGCCGCTCCACGACTCTCCTGTTGAGGGTGAGGGACTTGAGAGCTCTGGACCCGATGCTGAGCATTGGTGGTGGGGGGCAGACCACTGGAGGGAACTGGGAGGGAGGGAAGAGAATTCACCAATGAATTGAGGATTATTTTTTTTATAGTAATAAACGAAGATTTCATGCTCCGGAATTGAGTGTAAGTGATAGTAGAAAGCGTGGGCGGAGCTTCGTTTTCGCTGAGTCAACAACAATTATTACTTATCATTAATTAACGGATCCTACACACCTCCATCCCACCCCCCCACCCCACACACACACCCCTCACACACACACACACGAGTGTATACCTGAGAATTTAATACTAGGTTTCACTACAGCGTAATGTCATACACGTGCAAACCTTGATGCAGTTGCTGTTGTCCAGTGCCATAGTGTGCGGGTGGTCTCCTCCCACTAGTCTCGCTGCCACCCTGTATCCTGGGGGTGGGGATAGGTTTACCAGTATGAGGGCGATATTGACCACCAGCGGGCTGGTTGTGGTAGCTGTCAGTGGAGTGAGACATCCCTGCAATAGGACGATATTTTATAGTTACAATAATTTGATTCAATTGGGGATCAATAGTATGCAAGCACAATTCTAGGTTTTTAGTGTTATATATGCTAGCTTGCATTTAAAATATCGTGTTTTGCTCACATTTCCGAAAATTCAATGTAATTTTAGGGCAAACAAGCAAAACATCACGTGGGATAGGACGATGATTGTTTACAAAGTGCATTTGTTGTGGTACAAACGACATATGCATGGGGTTACTATGCACTTTCACCACAATACCTCACTGTCAACACTCTCATACATACGTACATACATACTCTCATACATGTACATGGCTTCGCATACTGTACCTGGATGCTTATTGGCAAACTGGTTCCTAGCGTTGCTCTGCTGTGACGCACTGGTGGAGGGTGGTTGGTAGGAACTGGGCGGAGAGTCTCTCTCTATGACGTCTGTTTGTTGATATGCCCCGCCCACATCCGGTCGACCGTAGCCCTGGCCATATGTGGGATGAGTCGGACTGCCTGTAAGAACCAAAAAAAGTGAACTATAAAAACAGGCAGAAAACACACAATAGGAAGAGAGAGAGAGAGAGAGAGAGAGAGAGAGAGAGAGAGAGAGAGAGAGTGTGTGTGTGTGTAGTAAATAAAACATACATGTATAATTATACCATTTTGGCCTTTCAAAGAAAATTGTGATTGGACCAGCTACAGAAATAGTAAATTTTCAGAGAAATGACAATCGTGATTCAAGCTACAACCATCAAGGATACGTGTAGCTTCCCAAATAGCTTCAGTTTCAGAAAAAAACATCAATAGAAAGCTACGTGTACATTTAATAGAGTTGCTCTTTGTTGTCACATACCTATTGATGGAGGCAGTGATGTAGGTCCTTGTTGTCCAAAGCCACTAGATAGCGGCATGTTGCTGTAGGTGGGGTACCCGTATGGTCCTCTAGTGGTTCCTCCCGTTCCTACCAGCTGAGAGTCTGGGGGAAGACAGCTAGGATATAAACATTGGTACCCAAATTTGTACGGCAAAATTAAAGCGTGTAATAATTATAGGAATTAATTACATGTAAAGTGAATCATCAACAAAACTAAAAGCAATTGACTATTAGCCTATAATTATAACAGCAGTTTTGAAATTGGAGAACTGTGCATTTGTGTATCCCAGGCCCTTAGAAATCAAAGCTACCATTAATGGATGCTGTAATTTAAAAACGTGTCTATAGCGGCCATTGGGCAGATCAACAGTGGCTGTGATAATTATATATGTGGCCTAGCTGCTAACACAGGTCCAAACACATGCTATGGAGACTTTGTGGTCCATTAACCTGGCTGTATTATAGAGGGTGGCCTGCTAACACAGGTCCAAGCACATGCTACGGAGACTTTGAGGCCCATTAACCTGGCTGTATTATAGAGGGTGGCCTGCTAACACAGGTCCAAACACATGCTACGGAGACTTTGAGGCCCATTAACCTGGCTGTATTATAGAGGGTGGCCTGCTAACACAGGTCCAAACACATGCTACGGAGACTTTGAGGCCCATTAACCTGGCTGTATTATAGAGGGTGGCCTGCTAACACAGGTCCAAACACATGCTACGGAGACTTTGGGGCCCATTAACCTGGCTGTATTATAGAGGGTGGCCTGCTAACACAGGTCCAAACACATGCTACGGAGACTTTGGGGCCCATTAACCTGGCTGTATTATAGAGGGTGGCCTGCTAACACAGGTCCAAACACATGCTATGGAGACTTTGGGGCCCATTAACCTGGCTGTATTATAGAGGGTGGTCTGCTAACACAGGTCCAAACACATGCTATGGAGAGACTTTGATGTCCATTAACCTGGCTGTATTATAGAGGGTGGCCTGCTAACACAGGTCCAAACACAGGCTATGGAGACTTTGGTGCCCATTAATCTGGCTGTATTATAGAGGGTGGCCTGCTTATAGGGACACCACAATAGAACAATGGAGATACTGCATGTGGTAGACTATTAACGTTACAGAAATTAACGTAACGTGGACAATGGTTATCAGTACATACGCATCTTAAGGGAGTTCACAGTTCCTCAATCAATTAATAGTTCTACAAACCTGCATTGGATGAAGGTGGTGGTAGGTTACGTCCCTGAGGGTAGGCGGGGCTCTGTTGCTGTGGTGGGTGTGGGAGTCTCCCTAAGTCAGCTGTCCTGTGGTGGCGATGTGGCTCGCCCATACTCAGGTGAGACTGGTCAACGTAGCTGCACGTACAATATAGATTAAAACAACTTGTTGAAACATGTAAAAACGTTACAAAGCAAGAAAGACGTATACAATTACCGTACAGAAGGTAATTTTCGTGGGACAAAATATTCGTGGTTTTTGTGGTTGGAGGTCTGACCACGAATATTTTACCCACGAATGAAGCAACCTTGCCTACCTTTACCTGCAGTGCAAGCTCCAACCACGAAAATATTACCCAGGAAAAGTCTCAATATTGCTGAACCACGAAAATTACCCGTATGTCAATCCATCACAACGCTAATGCGTCACAGTTTACACTGTTGTATTATAAATATTGAAATCAACAATTAATATTAGTTATTACCCGAGGCACACGTGGGCGGCCACGGGTATAGTGGTTTGTTTGTTTGTGACAGGTGAATCTATTCACCTGGGTGCCATAGCACTGCGTTTACAGCATGGATATAAGCCTCCACACAAGTTATTAGTTAATAGTGGCGTTAAAGCTTCTTTGTTGAATAAAAGCGATGAACTTTCATGTGGCAGCTAGCTAGTTAACTACACGAGGCCTTTATTCGATAGACTACATATTTACAGCTGAAGAGATCCCGGGCCGTACCAGTAACAATGGAAAAGGGTCACTAAGTAGAAAGCTAGAATTATGATTGCAGTTGTTGCCTATCCTAGAGCATACCTCACAGGCGCTACATGTATTTTAAGCCCCATCACAAAACTGAAAGTTCAATAATTCTCTGAAAGCTTACAAACTGTGTCCCCCATGCATGCCCACTCACCCAGTGTGTGCTGGTCGACCATCATTACCCAGCCTCTGACCACGATGGTAGTAGCTGTCGTCCACTGACTGGGTCTTCCATTGAGGGTCCAGTCGTTGGGGGTGTGGCGCTTGTTGTGGGTGGGGCACTAGTAGCTGCTGTGGAGGGTGTGTCGGTGGACGCATGGCTGCTTGGTTTGGCAATAATGACCGATTCTGTGAAAAACAAACAAAATGAATTCACCGGAAATACATGTAGCTATAGTCAGTATATCAGTACAGCGGGTGTATTTTAAGGGTATAACATTTTTCCGGAATGGCCGCTAGAAAGTTTTCGCGGAATACCAGCCTTTTTGTAGCATAATTATATGCGTGCATGCGATATTAAATTCGTGGGTATAAACGTGCTTAAGCAGCGAAAATCACAAACATGATATACCCGCTATACGGTATGTCAGACAGGAAAAATTAAAAATTATGTTGATGCATATATGCAACATAGTAAACACACCCCTGGCATTTGTCTGGCTGTATTAGACTCAGAAGATCTGGTGGGAGGGGCTTGAGTTGAGACCACACCTCTTTTCTTGAGCTCTTCTAGCTCTGACAGTAGCATCTGTAGAACATTTTTAATCAAAATGTAATTAACACAAGCGTAATGCAAACGAACTTGATTAAGATAATAACGTGATGTGCAGTGTACATGTACCTACCGCATTCTTCATAGTGAGGTCATCGATAGTCTGCACACACTTGTCAAGCTGCTCCTGTAACTGACGGTCACCAGGACGTTGACTGCATTAGAGGGAGAAGAGGTTTAATTATCATGACTACCTCATTACCTAGTTTGAAAACAGTGTACTCTATTAATAATAATGTCCTCAACTAATCCACTGAATGCTCGTACCTATGCAGTATAGCAGTTGAATTACAAAACATGCTATTATAAGAATGTTGCATTTACTATTTGCTAATTAAGCTAGGGCAGCATACATCTGTTCAGCAAACCACAGTCTTACACACGTACAGAAAGGTTCATTTTACCGACTGAGAGTACTACACTGTAATTGTATACAAACATGTAGTGTGTGTGATAAGCTCACCTCTGGGTAGCCTCCAAGTGACGTAGACGTCCAATCAGCTGTTGGTTCTCGTAGGTCAGTTTCTTGTTATCTCTCTCTAAACAATCAGTTTGTGTGACAGTTGACTCCACCTACATACGTAATGAAAGCAGTCTGGTTGATGACTGTACATTGAGAAAATTAGTACATAATAATACTGACTTACTCAAAAAATTATGCCTTTTGATTGCAAGTACGTGCATTACTACTACTGTACCACCTACACGGACAATTAGTATGCAACGAAGAACTCAGCGGTTGGCCCTTGCACATAAAAATGTTCTACATGTAGCTTGGACACACAACCTGAACGTACAGTGCTGACAAAAAATGCGACGACTATTACCAGCTGTATTATATGCACAACATTGGCTCAGAGCCTTAGGCACTAATTATGACCTTTTTAATTGAACAATTTATTTTTTGTTATTGGACACGCTCAGGCGTGTCTAACATACAGAGGTAAAGAAAGAAAGAAAGAATCGTTCAAAGAAAAGGTCATACTGATCCTCTGACATTAGCTCACCTGAGCTTTGTGTATCTGTGCCTGTTCTTTCCCGACCTCCACTTGGTCTCTGAACTGGTCCACTTGTTTCTTGTACTGCTTCACTTGAGCCGTCTTTGCCTGAATATCCTCCTGGAGAAAACAAAGGCAAAAACAAAATTTATTTAGAACGTTTTTTTACAGAAACGGTAGTATAAAAATGTTTTAAATGCCAATAAGTGCTCATGTTTACTTCTGTATTTGCAGCAGATTTCTGGTAACATACAATACATGTTCTACTCCTCACCTGAAGTTTCTTCATTTCCTGCGCGTACTGTTCTTCCCTCTCTCTCACGGTGTAGCTCATACGAGTTATCTGATCCTCAATTTGAACTTTGGCCTCTTTCAGCTCATTGTTAGCACGAACTGCCACCTGAACAATAGGAAATGACAATGTCATAATTATAATAGTCGTTAATCACAAAGGCACATACTGAATCTAAACCAAAGAAGATATTTAAACTGCTTCCTCTATAGATATAATTTTGAATAGTTAGCCGTTGGCCCGAACATGTACATGCATTTACAAGCTACAAGCTCTAGGGCACTACTGATACGAATCTGCTACTATAATTATTATTATGTTTACATCTAATTCCCTGGATTTCGTATGCAGGTCATTTTTCATTGCTTCCAGCTGGTGACCATATCTGTTCTCCATGTCAGCTATTTTGGAGTGAGCTGCCTCTCTGTCCTTCCTCTCCTCTTCAAAGTCAGCCAGGTACGTCTGGGCCTGCAGAGAATTGGAATAATAAATGCACATATTAATCGTGGTGTCCCTAGCATTTACCACAGCCAGGTTATTGGGCCCCAACATCTCTTCATAGCATGTGTTGGGACCTGCGTTAGCAGGCCACCTCTTTATTAACTCGAGGCGCGTATTTGTTGCTGAAGTGATCCTGTACCAGGAAAAATGGAAAAGGGTCACTAAAGCAGAAACATCGCGGTTTGTTGTCTTGGAAGGATACACCCAGGACATGTATCAGGAGCCATATATTTCTAAGACTCCAGGCTTCTTTGCTGTAATCCTACGCATGTCACATCTGTTCTCAGCACGCCTCAATCTAGCCTAAATCTATAGTTTAGTTTCATAGTTGCTGCTATAATTATAGCCAGCTTGGTGTAATTACGACTAGTTTATGATTATTACATGTATACGTTACAAAATTGTAGCTTTAATTGACACAATTAATTTAACATAATTATATAATTAATAACCTCACCGTTTGCTTGTAAGCCTCGAGGTCTCCCATAAGTTCATCTCTTCGTCTGGCCAATTGCTGGAGCTCTGCGTGTTGCTTGGTGATGGTACACTTCAGGCCGGGGGCTTCACGTTTCAGATCATTCAGTTCCTGTGTTTATATAATTGCATTATGGTTAATCATACCAATTAATACAGGAAGGACATACTTTGTATCCTGTACGTATGTGTGCATTTAATTATGTCTATGTGAACGTACACATAACATACCATTGAGATAATAATTATGTACTGTACCAGCGTACTACGGACGTACTACGTAAACAGAACGGGTACTTTTTTTAACCGCTACTGTATATGACTAATGTTCTTGTCTCACCTTTCGCTGGTTATCGATAACGGCAGTTTGGCCCACACATTTCTGCTGAGATTGTTCATACATCTCCTTTAGATGAGCACTTTTCTGGGAGAACTCAGTCACAATTTGTCTTAGCTCATCCCTCTCAGTTCTTATCCTGTATAGTAAGTACGTATAATTATGGTGTGTGTGTGTGTGTGTGTGTGTGCGTGTGTGTGTGTGCGTGTGTGTGTGTGTGTGTGTGTGTGTGTGTGTGCGCGCGTGTGTGTGTGAAGTGTGCGCGTGGGTGGGTGTGTGTGTGTGTGTGTGTGTGTGTGGGTGGGTGGGTGGGTGTGTGTGAGCTAGATACAAACGCCTTTGTACATAATAAAGTACTGTATAGCAGGTAATTTTCCTAAGATGTACTGTTTTGACAACCAACAAACCTGGCGAGGTCAGCCTCCATTTTGGTTATTTGATTCACAGAAGAGTTGGAGTCACGTTGGCGCTCTAGTAGTTGCGTCACTCGCTGCTCAAGTTTAGCTTTGTCGGCAATTACTTTTTTGTGCACGGAGTCCAACGTTTTTCTCTCGTCTTGTTGACGTCTTAGAGAGGCCTCTATCCCGTTCTTTGACTCCTGCAGTAGTGTGAAAACATAATAATGAACAGATTGTATGGTACAGTAATGTTTAGGTAAAATATATATAGATGATCTAATTTTGCCTGCCATCACAAAACTGTTGGCCTAATTCAACTGCATGTATATATACACATAGCTAGCACTCAAAGTCACTAACCTTACGTACAATTTAATGAATAAATTGTATGGTACATGTATATAGATAGCACGTGCTAGTGAACAGATTGTATCATATATTTTAGCTAATGTGTGTGCATGTGTGTGTGTACCTGCAAGGATTTGAGTTCGTCTCTCAGCTCCAAAATTTTCTTGCTCTGTGATTTTGAGTGTTCCAAGAGTCCTAGGTGATCTTTGGACATTTTGTCCACGGCCGCCTGATTGTCATCCTTTGCCTGGTACATACTCTCTTGCCCAACTTCCAAGTCGTGAATCTGCTGCTCAAGATCGCGGATCTTTCGTTGCTGCTTATCAATCACAGATCTCCCCTTGGCTGATTTGTTTCCATCACCACCATTTCCAGATGACATTGGCTGTCCACGTTTTATCTGTTCCTCAAGTTCTTTTATCGTCTCTTCTAACGTTTGAATTTTTACTGTAGCTTTAGCAAATTTTCGATCACTATCAGTGGATTTTCTTTTCTGTCCAGGTTCAAGGTCTCTAATTTGCTGTTCAAGGTCCTTGATTCTTGCTTTCTGACGGGCAATTGTACTGCCTGCCAAATTCAGCTCAGTGTTCTTTTCCAACTGAGCTCCACCTTGCTGAAGCACCTCTGTTTCAGTGGTGTCTGCACTAGCTCCTGCTGCTTGGCTGCCAATAGGAGTGGTAAGAGTAACAACACGGTCTCGTAATCTCTTGTTTAGATCCTTGAGTTTGTTAATTTCTTCCATTTGTTTAGCATTTTCAGCCTCCATATTGTGTGACTTTGCCTGATGTTCTTGTGCTTTCACTTCCAGTAGCATCCGTTTCTCTTCAACTAATCTCTTCAATTGTTGTATGTTCTGATCTTTTTCAGTTGAATCTTGCAATAGAATCTGGTATGAGTCAGCACCGAGTGTGGGGTCAGAGGTCGTTGGTGATTGGAGACGAGACGACAATGAAACATTTTCTTCTCTGAGAAGCTCCATCTCTGAGCTCAGCTTGCGTAGGTTTTCCTCTTTTTGACTGATCTATGAGGGGAAAACAATAACACACGAGTAGTGCCCTGCCTGCATGTACTACGTAAGTACGTATACGATGTCTAATCAAACTACATGTACCTAGGTTATACTATTATAGAAGTGTAGTAATTTTTTTTAACGTTTCTGTTTTTAGAAAACTAAATTTATTTCATTAGCACAATATTCCTCAAAATTTTTTTATTTTCAAGGTTGAATGTAAGTTGAAAAAGGGCCAGCACTCTCAAAAGTACATTTTCGTAAGTCATAATTAGCCCGGACATAATTTAGCGTTCATTATAAGGTATAAGTATTAAGAAAGTCCATCATAAATTATTGGTTACTGGACGGAAATAACCAACCTCCATGACTTGACTCATTTGTCTGTCTTGGTACTGCCTTGCAGTATCCTGCTCGATATCTTTTAACTTCTTCTTTAGTTCCTCCACCTCATTCTCAAGATCAGGCACCTTGTGAGCCTCGAGGGTCAATAGTCTCGTGTCAGCGCTCTCCTCAAGCATTGGAGCCGAAGCCTCATCAATCGACAGTTGGGCAGACTCCAGAGAGGAAGTTAGTTCCTTCACTTGAGTTTCAAGCCTAGTATTGTCATCGCGAACTCTTTTTGTCAAACGAGCAACGTCAGTCATTCTGAACAATTTTCCTTCTAAATTGGCAATTTTTTTCACATGCTCACTGTCTTTTTCTTCTAAGGCACTGAGTTGACTGGTTAGTTGAGTGACTTGCCCAAAGTATTCATCCACGTCTTTGTTATGGTAGCCTCTTCTCTTTTCAAGGTCTTTAGTTTCAACTGTTTTGGTGAGAGTGTCAATTGTTTTTTTCTTGCGTGCATTATGTTCAGTTAGTGCTTTGACCTCCTGTTCTCTCACTGTTAGCTGATATTTGAGACTGACTACCTGTCGCATTAGTTCGTGTTCTTGCTGGGATTCACGTCGACCTGTGTGTGGGTGTGAGAAGTGTGTGTAGGGGGGGAGTGTGTGTGGGTGTGGGAAGTGCGTGTGTGTGTGTGTATGGGGGAGAGTGTGTGTGTGTGTGTGTATGGGGGGAGTGTGTGTGTGTGTGTGTGTGTGTGTGTGTGTGTCACGTACTACAAGCTGATCAAGGTTCCTTTCTCTATGATACATGTACTTACCCAGCATGTGTGTGTGGGAAGTGTGTGCGTGTGTGTGTGTGTGTGTGTGTGTGTGTGTGTGTGTGTGTGTATGGGGGAGAGAGAGAGTGTGTGTGTGTGTGTGTGTATGGGGGAGAGAGTGTGTGTGTGTGTGTGTGTGTGTGTGTGTGTGTGTGTGTGTGTGTGTGTGTGTGTGTGTGTGTGTGTGTGTGCGTGCGTGTGGGAAGTGTGTGTGTGTGTGTGTGTGTGTGTATGGGGGGAGTGTGTGTGTCACATACTACAAGCTGATCAAGGCTCCTTTCTCTACGATACATGTACTTACCGACAGCTGACGAGGGCACAGGATTTCCCTTCTTATCAGTCCTCATGGAGCTCCTATTGGTCACCATCTTAGCTTCGCCCATATCATGATCATACTCTCTCTCTAGTCCACTGGGGAAATCCCCTGAATAAATGTCATGCCCACCTCCCTGCTTGTCAATACTATCATCAACGGCCTCAGACAGAACTCTAATCTCTTCTTTTTGACGTTCAATTTCTTCCCTCAATTTATCGTTTTCGTCTCTGAGATTTCTAAAAGAAGGCGTTCGGATCTTCTTCTCTCCAGTGTAAACCCCCATAGGAATGGAATCCTCAAGGCATAGTTTATCAGACCCACTTGAACCAGTTGATGCTGAAGAAATCTGCTTCAGCAGATTTTCGTGCTTTGCTGGCTTCCCAGTCTCAGGGTCACAAGGCAACGATGGCTTCCCAGTCTCAGGGTCATATCGCATTGATGGATGACCAGCTCCTCCGACAAATTTACTATTTGCCTAGCAGAGATATGAGAAATACAAGATAGTGAAACTTGAGAAATAACAAGACAGTAAAACTAAAAGTACATAACCCTTACAGAAATGCAATGAGTGTGACACCTGTGTGGCACATATCAGTTGCACGCATATACTCTCATAGCACACACTTCTGACATGTATGCCACACGTGTGCTACACTTCAGAATTTCGCACTCAAGCGTGGTACAAGTGCAGGAGGAGAGTAACATAAAAGCTGTACTAAGAGTGCCCCATGAATGTACTGTGAATGCAGTCTGCACACGTGCTGCTCTTATTGTATGCACGCGTACTGCACCTATGTATTGCTTGTGTGTGGCATACGTGTATGGTATGCATGCCACACACATGTCACACGTGTGCATAACGTGTGTGATGCTTTTGTCTCACACCTATGCTTCCAGATTCAGCACACGTGCTACATACATGTAGCACGTGTGCTGCTTGCTTTATGCACGTATGATGCCCTTGCCATTGTTACCATGGAAACTCAAGATATCGTCTATCCGATATAAAACTGCAGCATACAGTAGATCACATTATATACAGGACTTGTGCTATATATATTTGTTCTTTTCCTAGTTCTCCAACCTCTGTTGCATAAGAAGTATATAGGCGTTTTCTTTTAGCTTTGCTTGCAGCTTGAAAATGTTCTTTTTACCTACATTAGAAAATAATGTGAAAACTACACTTCCTTGTACCAGGAGTGTATAAGGACTCCTGCTTGTACATAATTATACTAATGTACCAGTTTTAACCACTACAGAAATAGAACCAACAGACTACTTAGTATGTAAACAACTCACCAATCTCTAAAACAGTTTTCTCTGGGATTTTCTCCTTTGAACTTGTTGCCTGTAGCATTGCTTGTCACTGGTTGGTAAGACACATTAGCATTTTCTTCAGTCTTCAGCCAACTTTAAAAAAGAGCTATAAGTCCTTATTAACTAGACTAGAATTTGACAAAGATTTGAAGTAAACTTTTGACAGCTGCTAGTAATACAGTGTGTGGAACGAGTGCAGTTGGCATGCGTGCAAGTACACGTGTGTGGCTTGTATGCAGTTCGCTCGCATACCAACTGGATGTGTGTGAAACGAGTGCAGTTGGCATGCGTGCAAGTACACGTGTGTGGCTTGTATGCGGTTCGCTCGCATACCAACTGGATGTGTGTGGAACGAGTGCAGTTGGCATGCGTGCAAGCACACGTGTGTGGCTTGCATGCAGTTTGCTCATATACCAACTAGATGCGTGTGGAAGGCGTGCAACAGACACGTGTGCAGGCTACATGCGTGTGGCATATATGTACGATAGCCGTAAAGCTCGGTTCTCATGACACGCTTGTCCTGCACATAAATATCCATTGCACACGTGCAGCACTCATTGTTGCATGTGTGCAGCATACTTGCTGCACTTATACATTTCTGTAAGGGAATCCACATCAATTGTAACATATACCCATGTACACACAACTACATGGTTCTTGCTAGGGGGGAGGTCCGACATGCGTGCATGAATCACTACAAGTTCAGTGCATTGATGTCATGTAATAACGTCCAGGCCAAAATACACTAGCACTTGTAGTGATTCGTGCACGCATGTCAGACCTCCTCTGGGGGGGAAGGGGGGACTATACATCAGCATGTCAACTAAACTGTGGGCACACAGTACTTACATTTGTATACTGCATGTGTATACTTACTGAACAGTTGTCGGCTTGACAAGGGCTACCGGTCAAGTTAGATCCAGCATCAGTCTGAAGGGAAATAGTTTAATCATAAATCTGCATAAATAAATAAATTACGTAATAATGATTCAGAAAGTGTGAAACTACATAAACTGTTATACGGTATACGTGTCAAGTTTCATCTAGGATTAAAAGTGGGGGGGGGGGGGGGGGGAGTTTACGCACGCCGCAAAATGTTTGGCCACTCCCACATGTGTTGACCACACCCCCTATTACATGCTAGTGCATCATAGTACATCTATAGTTACATATTGCACATCATAGACTAATGTGATGATGTACTAATGTGATGATGTCATTATTCTACCAACATTTTGGGGGGGAAGGTTCACCCCCCCCCCCCACTAGATAACATTGTGTATAATTGTTTAAATAAGCTATAAGGTTACAGGGAAGTGAGAGATATGCGTATGAGGGAAATGACCTACTGTGCTAAAAGACGCCCCCTTCTAATAAGATTTCTCCATAAGGCACCATATAAACTCATTGGCTGTCTCTTGTTTACACATGTACACTAGACTAAAAAAGGTAATCATTAAAAAGCAGTATGGTACATGTATATCTAGGGGGTAAATACCACTTTAATATTATTATTATAAATCCCCTACATGTACATAGAGTACCTATAATAAGATATCATTCTTAGAAGACACGGATAATGAAACTACAAATACTTGCGCTTGTGTGTGTGTTAGGCAAAACTTAGAGTGACCTTCTAAACACACAACAAGTAACATGTACAGCACATGACAAATTATTACTGAAGCAGATGGTTCAAACACTGGAAATTGATAATCAGTACCAAATAAACGGAAGGTATTTATTGCTTCAAAAGCAACAACAAAGAATTTACCGTACTGCCACAAACTTTTGCAAATAAGCCAAAAATAAGCAGACTATTTGGCTATTTGCAACAAGGACAATAATTTGTCAGACAAGTAGACTCTTATTTTTACGAAGCCGTTAGTACTCGCAATTGTTCACATTACACGCACGCACGCACACACGCACACACGCACACACACCCACACGCACACACGCACACACACACACACACACGCACCCACAAACACACGCGCACACACACACAATGATAGTACCTGAGTGGGGGGGTACTCGTCGCTACACGGAGGACTGGACGGGAGGGAGTCGGTCGAGTACTGAGTGGACAGGTACTGTGGGTTGTGTGGGCGGTGGGACTCTAGTGTAGGTTGTGAGGTGTGTGGAGGTTGCGAGGGGTGTGACAGTTCACTTGAATCGGCTCTAAGCATTGGTTTATCATGCTTGCCCTTCAATGGCTCGTGGGGTTTTCCCTTTGAAGTACCCTCGTCACCCTACAAGCCAATAACACAGTCATGCATGTACACAAACAAACAGGTGCAACCGTAATGAGATTACACAATAGCTATGATGGCACATTCCACATAACCACGGTATGAATACACGTACACATAGCCAGCCTAGCATTAATTATATTTAGTCTACAGGAAAGAGCATAAACAAGCAATAAATACATGTACACAGTGTACGTACACATTGCCAACAATAGCGACTACCCTGATAATTTACAGACAACTTTAGCTTCAAACTATACAATAATACTCAATTGTATATACGGGTACTGAATGCAGACGGCACTCACTGTACTATCAATACATGACACGTACCTGTGCTGTTCGTTTGTTTCTCCGAGTCCTGACGAAGGGATCAGAAGGTCTCTGGCTCTCGAGAGGGGGTACTGGTGTGCGACCACCTCCCCCAATATTCTCACTCGTATTGCCACCACCGGCTGACTGTGACTGCGACGATGAACCACGATTAACAGAGGATCTGTCACTGAATCGATTGGAGGAACGCTCTTCGAGTTGAAGTGAGGAGTAAGGATTTGGTGAGGTATACGTGGGTGAAGTGACGGGACTCGTCAGACTCACTGGGCTGTTTGGGAGATCCGATATCCCAAAGGAATTCATCAAACCTGGATTGTTCGTGCTTGAGTACTGTGGCCCGGTGTGTGCTGCTGACTTGTCCCTAGTGTTAGTAGTAGGGATGGACTTGTTCCTCTCATCCTTTCTTCGTTGTCTAGCTGAGCTTTGTTCATTAGTTTGACCCTCAGCTTGTCCAGAAGTCCCCATGCCCAGTGAAGGGGGTGAGGTCAAGGACGGGGCTGTTGCTTCAGTCCCATCTGGCTCAAACTGCTTCAGTCTATCCTTGACAGACTTTATTCTCTCTGACATTATTGTCTTTCAGGACCCTGAATAGAGTATAAGGTTGAAACTAGCTAACCAACGCCATGCCTAGCGCCTAGCGCCTATCAGTATTTCTATAAGCCAAGATTATAGCAGGTTGAGCCCGGTTAGGGGAATAACCTACATATTAACCCAATGACATAATTATTGCAAACTATGCAAACAGCAGCCCCTCCCACTCTTTTGTGCACAATCATGCATAATTATATCGATTTCTAGCCTGGAACAAGCTAGCTTCTTTCCCAGGCCTTACTTTTCTTGCTGTTGTTATATACTGTTCATCCGTAAGAAAGAATAGTGAGTGAAAAAGTAAAAAAAAATATTAAAGAGTCTCCTTTTTCCTAACTCTACGTCTATTTCTTTGTTTATTCCTCCAATTAATACCTTATTACACCGACCACCGTAAACGGATTACCTAGTGTACCTGAGGTAACTCACTTAAGACCTTTCTGATCTGCATGAACTGCTGTGTAATAACATTATATTTTGTGCCTTTTCTTATTGAGGTTGTAATTATTATAGCTATAGCTAATACGATAACTTGACACGTATAATTATTAACTCTCAATTACAACACATATAGAAGTGCATGAACACAATGATAACAGCAACACACATGCACTGAAAATAGCGTCCATCTAGAACCTTCTATAATACAGCATTCTAGTTCCCCAAGAGCTAGTCTTCACATAGGCATGCAGCAATAGAGGTTCTATTGTAATTTATATACACTAAGGCAAAATAATAGTACAAGTACAGAAATAAATTTCAATGTTCTCCTACAATGACACCACACCCTTTTTCTTGAGCGCTGGTAGCTCAGACAATAGCATCTGTAGAATAATAATTACATGATGTATATACCGAAACTGTTTTAAGAGTAGCTAGCTATACGTATATATCACACTAATTATAAACTGTATAGCGCGATTTTTTACTTATAATTATTTCGTGGAATGGCCTCTAAAAGCATTTCGTTGCACAATGTTCGTGGCAATGCTTACCGGAAGCCACGCCTTTAATATTTGCACCGTTATAGCAGATAATTCTAATTAATTAAAGAACAATTTTCGTGGACTTAATTTTCGTGTAGAGTTGCTAACCCACAAAATCCGCGAAAATTAAGCCCCTCGAAAATTTCGCGCTATATACGGTATATCACTAAACAATATTTAATTGGAGTTCTTATAATTGTGTCAGATCGAGTGGTTTAGTAACATATTATATATAACAAGATGCACTTGTGCATGTATATACCTACCGTATTCTTTATAGTGAGGTCATCGATACTTTGCAGACGCTCTTCCTGTATAACCGGTGAAATTGACTGACTGTATATAAGGAGATCGAAGGAGGTGTGTTTCATAGGACAAGTATTAGATATGCATTCTGTACTACCTCTAATCACCTATCACTTGACAAACTTCAGGGAGGGCCGAGGCCGGGCAAAAAACTGCCAACACCAACAAATACCATGGGCATTATAATTATTATAATTTATAGCTACTCTCTTGATTTATATAAGGAAATTTTTTCCTGCAAAACTAATTATTCCTAAAAACAATCATAATAATTATGCTACATCTTCGGGAGGTAATTATAAAGTACATTAATGTACATCTGCTCATCATGCATGCATGTTACTTTTAAATATATATGGCACCTGCATGCATGCATGTCCAGCTATAATCGCAGTACTGCACGCGCAGGCAGCTATAATTATGCATGCATGATAATACTCATTTTGTCTAATCTGAACATGCAGTTGAATTTGTTCACAACATGCACTTAACCGACCGAGATTACTTATTATAATAATTATAAATAAATAGCTTTATACATAATTTTATGTTAATATATGTATACATAATTATATCTTTGACGCATCAATATACGATCACAAGCTTAAGACTATACAGTAGACTTCCGTTAATCCGGTCACCCTCAGCTTGGCCGGAATAGGTAGCTCAGGAAATAGCCGCGGCTTAAAAACGACGTTACCTCAAATACATATTGAAAACCTTGTTGGGACAGCCAGCACTGGCCGGTAAACGGAATAGCGAGTGGCCGTATACTTCAGGGTGAGTTTTGTGCAGTAAACATATTAATTATAGCTATAGCATTCCGTGCCAAGCCAAATGGCCAGTATATCGAGGTGGCCGTACTTCAGAGAGCCGGAATAGCGAGAGTCTACTGTATTTATAATTAGAGGCACCAGCACATCAGGTAATATAATAGCTACTCTTGATTTATAGTGAAGTAGCTATAGCCATGCATGCATGCATCATTACAAACACAGAATCTTCCACCTTTTGTACTGCATGGGAACGGTTACCCACTGGGAACATAATGCATTTATTTTTAAAAGCGTTTGACCAAAAATAATGGAAAACTAACGCGTTCAATGTTCAATTTATCGACTTTATGCACTACTGTAAACAAGTATAATAATTATACCAGCTAGCATACTTACAAAAAAATTAAACTGTCAATTGTTGGAATGTATATATGCACGCGTGCTGTTGATAGGCTATCATGACAATAACAAGATACAGGATTAATTATGTAAATGCATGTTAATGCTATAACTAGATGCATGTGCATGTGGCAGAGAGAGAGCTATGGAGTGTAGTATGGAAACCATGTTGTGGTTGGGCCTGCATAATAGACACACGAGTAAATAAATCACATTAAATGTGTACCAAACGATGATTGGCTTACCAAAATTAATGTGATAGCATATCGATAATATCTTGGTAAGGCTTGGGGTACATCTCGGCAATTTGAATAAGACTAGAATTGAGATTGTTAGTGGTGGGTCTTCGTGCAGGAACATCTTGAAGGCAGTCACAAATTAGTTGGCAAAAGGGATTATCGGATAATATCTTGTTGATCCATTTTGACCGTTTTTGAATATGAGATTCCTTGCGAATTAATCCTTCCGGAGTGACAAGATTGTCATAGAATTGTGGATATTCTTGAAGAACAACAAACAGAATTAGCACACCAAAGGAGAACACGTCTAAAGCAGAGCCATATTCGGGGATTTCAGCCAGAGCCTCAGGAGGCATATATCCGAGGGTGCCGGGAATCATCGACTGTTTGGAGGCAGCCAGAGGGTGGACATTGATGATTTTTGAGACACCAAGGTCAGCAATCTTAGCATGGAGGCTCGTTGTGAGGAGAATGTTGGCAGCTGTCAGATCGCGGTGAACAATACCCTGAGAATGAAGGTGGAGCAAACCTTGGGAAATATCTAGAAGAATGGACACTTTCAACCACATTTCAATATTTTTGTATCGCTTTAGGCAATCTTCGAGATTTATGTACAGGCACTCCATAACTAGTGTGAGCTCTTTCCCGTAATCTCTCTGTGGCCCGTAGTGCACACCCATGAACTGGACAATGTTGGGGTGGCGCATTCGACTCAGTAACACACACTCGGTATAGAACTTTTTGTAGGCAGCTTGCTTGTCTTCTATATTCACTCCTTTCTCTCTCCCCTGACCTAGCAAGATGTCGTAAATTCGCTTTGCGATGCAATTGATCCCGTTCAAATGGATACGATACACAGATCCGTAAGACCCCGACCCCTGACACTCTCCGAGATAAGGAAGTTGAGGAAGGACGTAGGGAGCCAACTCATCCCTGGCCTGTATGAATAAAATCAAAAATTAACGATAGCTTTCGTTTTTTAGGAAATGCAGTAAAGGCTGAAAGCTTGCGAAAATGTTTATGTGCCCACGCATCAGTAGCTACACCTGTGCATGACAACGTTTTTAAGGGTGTAGTCTTAATTATGACGTTCAAACAAAATCGTCATGTATAAGAACTACGATTATAAACCTCACCAATATAATTGTAATATTATACATAAAGGTAAAAAGATTACAACCATGCACATGGTTGCTTAAATTAGCTTTCAATCTGAATAGCTATAATTTATAGTGCTGCTCACTTTTCCCTCGAGGCTTGACTACAATACTGACAAAAATAAAAGCACCGCGGGTGCTGATGCCTCGGTGGAGGTGCCAAAGCTACATAATATAAAGCTACTAAGCTACACACAATTATCATGATGAATATTTTAAATTTTACTGCATGCAAAATCCAGGGAAACGAGCGGGTAATAATCGACGATGATTGTTTTTAAAAACGATCGATGCCAAAGTTCAAGTATAAAATTAATGGCTGCAAGTCAGCAGAGCCTTGCAGCTCTCTTCTCACTCTTGCAGCTACCAATAGCTATATAGCGTTCTAGTGCAGAGCTAACTACTAAGTAGAGTAGCAACACTTGGTAAACAAGTTTGGCTACGTGCTCTTCTGAAAAGGCTGCAATGGCATTCCAAGTAAGCAAAACTAGGCATAACTAGAGAACGAAGCATTATTTTGCAAATCCACGAATTAAAATCCAAGTAAACATGACTAGAAGCCTATAGAAACTCTTACTTGCACTGGATTCATCCTTGAGCAGCTGTAGCAGTCTACACAGACACACAGACACACAAACACACTACCGTATACCTCGCTTGCGCATGCGCACCGAGGCATAATAACTATAGGTATACAAAATGCACATGGGTAGTATATAATACAGTCATGCATATAAAAGTCGTCGGACTAGGGACCATTGTCAAGTAATTGTATTGTATAGTCAAGCCTCGAGGGCATGCAAGGTTTGCGCATGCAGCGCACTATATATCTAAATGAGTTTTGTCTGTGATTTAATAATCCACATGTATGTATCGCATTCTACTGAGATACGCCCACCCTAATTGCATTCTACAAAGCAAGGGTTCATGCAGACATTTCAATCGGGAGGGAGCTGTTCATTCAGCCAAAGGTGAAATTTTGCAAAAAAAACCTAGTTTTCTAGCTGTTAATTTTACATGTAAACCTTATAATAACCTTGCATAGAGTACAATGCTCCCTCCCGACGAGAATGTCTGCATGAACCCTTGAACTACCTAATACTACACTAACAATTTAGAGCTGAAAGGAAGGTTTAGACCACCGCGTTTAGAACTAAAAAAGATAACTAGCGAAACTGACACACAAAACACATTAAAAATCGTGGGCGTGGCTGCGTTTTAGCAATAATTGCTGGTCCCAGTAAATGTGCAACGTATATATAGCGAGCCAATCACATAGCCTCTACACAGGCTCTCCTTTTTCTTTTTTTCTGTTCTTTATCACAATCGTTCAATACTTTATTGCTTTTTAATAAGTGCTGACATCAGCGTTTTACATTCAAATTGCACAGGAAGCGACTCATTACCAACTGTGTAGATATTTTTCCATATCGCATACCCGGAAGTATTATTGCACACTTGTTATTGCACACTAGGAAGTGATTATTATTTGGAATAAAACGTTTTCAGCAGTGAGAGAACAAGAAAAACATAGTTTACACATGCATTGCAATGTTTATCAGTCTCTTTTCCTGTTTTTTGATGCTCTTCTATGCTCTTTTTGCAGTGAAGCTGAGGGTCAGGAGGTTGTCAGTGTTCATATTTAATGCAGGAATCAGTGTTGGGAGTGGGTGCTTTGAGCGGAGTATTGCACATGTAGAAGTGTACTGCACCACCATATAAGCCTGTTCAGGCTTGTATAAAGTCGTTTTGGCTTCAAAAACGGTTGTCACACTTTCTTCAGTTATAGCGGTGCATATTTCCTCTTCTGATACACTGGAGCATGATAGAAAGCAAGCACATGCTGTTTATCCTTTAGAACTATCCATTTTCAAAATGGGTTGCTGGTTGTCAACGTTTTTCTTGTCTTTTTTTCTTGTCTATTATTCTCTATAAAATCTTTAAGTAACCTTTTGCAAGCTCTCTTGGTGTTCTAGAGTCTTATTTCTTTGTCTTTCTAGCTGTTTTCTTTCTCTTAAAACTCGTCTTCAACTGGGAGAACTCAATTTTGTTGCTACGCATTCTTCTGGTTGATAAAGCAACCGCATGCTGTGCATGCGCAGATTCAGCCTGCATTTTGGTTTCCAAGCAATAAATGCATTATCCCATGGATACTGATGATTATCACTCGTTCGTGCCTAGTATAACTGTCACTCGTGCCTTGCAGGCACTCGTGCAGTTACTGGCACAGACTCGTGATAATCTTCAGTATCCATAGGATAATATCATAGTATTAATCGTTCAATGAGATTAATACAGTATTAATTGGAGGAATAAAGAAAAAAATAGACGTAGAGTTAGGAAAAAGGAGAACCTGTATCGGGAAGTCGCGTGAGGGTAGAAGGGTGGTAGAAGGGTGAAAATGAGCGTGGGTATGCTGAGCTAGAGATGTTGGACTGCCAACGCAGATATCTATGACTAATAAAACTTTGCCTGCAGCAAGCTGGACATGGACTTGGAACTGGAAGTTTGCAAGCACTACAGATTGGTGGTTGTCTCAGTACACTCTGAATGCGTGGGAGAATATACTTTACGTCACGATTGTGGGCTACATATCGCCCACGTTCATAAAAATCCTTGTGGATCACGCGATTTCCCACACCAGGCCTTACTTTTTCTTAACTGTACGCCCATTTCTTTCTTTGCTGCCTCACTATGTCTTTCTTATAATTATGGATGAACAGTGACAACAGCTTTTATACGACATTAACTTGTTGTGTGGAGGCTATCCATGCTGTAAACGCAGTGCTATGGCATCCAGGTAAGTAGACTCACATGTCACACACAAACAAACCAATAGACTACTATACCCGTGGCTGCCCACGCGCGCCTCGGGTAATAACCAACCTCTATAACTTGATTCTTTTGTCTGTCTTGGTGCTGCCTTGCGGTATCCTGCTCGATATCTTCTAACTTCTTCTTTAGTTCCTCCACTTCTTTCTGCAGATCAGGCACCTTGCAAGCCTCGAGGGTCAATAGTCTCGTGGAAGCTCTCGTCTCAACCATTGCATCATGAATTGACTGTTGGGCGGAGTCTAGAGAGGAAGTTAATTCCTTCACTTGAGTCTGAAGTCTAGTATTGTTGTCTGACTGTGAAGCATTTTCTTCTCTGAGAAGCTCCATCTCTGAGCTCAGCTTGCGTAGGTTTTCCTCCTTTTGACTGATCTATATGAGAGGGAAAACAATAATGCACAAGAGTAGCACCTGACTGTTATGTACTAACTATACTGTACTACTGCACGTAGAATATTTTGCGAGTATCAAACATTTGCAAACTTTACGATGGTTGATCAATTCATACAATAAAATCCGCAAAACCTAGTAAGTACACACGATCCTTGCCAGAACGCAATGGTTAGATCGCAAAGGGTCAAATTTTCTGCTCACTTGCAAAGTTTTTCACCCGCAAAATATTCTAGTAATACGGTACATGCATGTATAATTATAATTATATACATTGTCAGGAGACGACGTCTAATCAAAGTAAGATATTAAATTGTCTCTTTTTATAGATAAATACCGTATAGTGCGAAATTTTCTAGGCAATTATATTTCGTGGAATGGCCTCTAAAAGCATTTCATTGCACAATATTCGTGGAAAAACTGCTTCAAGAAGTAAGGTCAAGCGAGCTAGAGTTACTGACATTCAGTAAGAACATTTACAATAATATTATAATTAACTGTATGTATTCTTCGATCATTGACAATGGTACGTTATAATAACGAAGTGCATGTGCAACAAATGTATACACTGCAGTCATAGGAAGATCTAGATTCCAGAGAATTTATTTGCTACTGCAGACTTTCTCATCTTCTTCCAGCCTTGCATATTGAAGTTCTGCAGTCTCCCTACGTCCCTGGACACATGCACATGCACTAGTAAAGTTAGTACACTCCTGAGTCCATTGTAGCACATAGATACAGCTAGCAAGCTACATATACGTACAGAATAAACGAGTGTTGCAAGCGTGCGCTTGCTAATGCCTCTCGCCATGTTTTAATTTGCTTTCGCTCAGAGTGTTATAGAAGAGGTAAATAAGTGCTTTCAACAGTTAATAGTGCATATACTGATCGTCTTAAATGGCCTCTAGCAAACAGCGGGAGCAAACATTTGTTAAAGGCATAGTCAGTAGTCTGTGAGATAAGTATTTAAGACAGAATTCAATCAGGGATACAGGAAACGACAATTTTTGCGTGAAAAACTGCACGTTATACGGCATGGCTAAAACTACAAGGGATTATATTTATAGTCAGCATGCTCATTACCTGTCTTGACTGCTCTACAATGTGTTGTACATAGAACAGTGAAATTGATGTTGATTTTTCTAAAAAGTAAAGAGAATTTAGCTCTAAAAAGTGGACTAAGCCATGCAGCCATGCACTATTACTATAGACAAATAATGCTACGCAAGAAGGAATAGCCTTTACTATGAAGTCGTAAGAGGGACAGGCCCGTGGTGCATGTGTCTAAAAGTATACTAAAGCAGTTTAAAGGACTATACTGCAAACGTTTATGAACAGTATACACCTTATTTATAGCATGAAGGCATTCTATGTAGCACTTAGATACAAGTCAAGCAATGTCCTTTGCTGTTTTGACTTCACAGGAGGGACAGAGAAAAGTTTACATAGAGTAATTCAAGCTAAACTCAACAATATAGAGTAAAGACAATGGACTTAGAGCTTAATTAATTGTCAGTGCATGGTATAAGCTTACTTCTCTCGAGTATCTCCCAGGCCCTGAGTGGTCACTAGTGGATATAGGAGAGCTAGAAACCAGGGATACAAACCATAGCGCAGTCCTCCATGTAATTATTTGCGAGCGCGATTAATTACACGGAGTGCTTCACCGGATGTCAGTCCTTTTACACAGGGCGTGCATGGGCGGTCGTTTCCAATCCTTCTTTCTTTTGTATCCCTGATTCAATGAAAGCACCGCGGGTGCATGCATGCTGATGCCTCGGTATAAGCTACATAACATAAAGCTACTAACACAATGAACATTTTTTCAATTTGCTGCATGCAAACCAAAGAATGCATGGGTAATGATCGACAATGATTGTTTTAAAAACGATCGATACCAAAAGTTCAAGTCTAAACTTAATAGCTGACATCAGCAGAGCCTTGCAGCTCTCTTCTCACTCTTGCATCTATCAATAGCTATAGCGCTCTAGTGCAGAGCTAACTATATACTAAGTAGAGTATAGCAACACTCGGTAAACAAGTTTGGCTACGTGCTCTTTGATTCTCTTACACGTTGGTATTGAGCGCGTTGGTATTGAGCGCGCATGCGCATTACATCCAGGAATAAGGGGTGTGTCTGCAAGTTCACAAAAATTAATAATTGCTACTAAAATAGCTAGCTTCTTTAGCAGCTCTTTCTGACTTTTGTTATAATTATAGCTAACAAAAAGCTAGCGCTTTAGTGCAAGGCTAACTCATAAGTTGAATAGAAAATTTGTGCGAACAGGTGATGCTATGAAAGATTATGAAGAGACTGCAACAGCCTTCAATGTGAGTCAAACTAGCCATAACTCGAGAAAGAAGCTTTAGTTTGCTATTCCACAAATCAAAATCCAAGAGAACGTGGCCTATAAAAGCTGTTAGTTTTCGTCGCATTGCAACCGTTAAATTGAGCAGTTACAGCTGGAACACACACACACACACACTTTACCGTATCCCTCGTGCGGCTACGCCTCGAGGCATAATAATATTTTATTGCTACCTCAGCAAATTTCACCCGATTTTTTTTTTACTTTATGACAATAATTCATGAATGGTACAAGAAAAAGATATACATGTAATAATGTTACAGTTGGGTTAAAAAGATTGTATACCTGCATATGACCTTCGTGGACGGCTTTGACTTCAACGCAAACGAAGCGGGAACTTTTATTGGAGGGCTATTGTACGTTATATCAGGAGCACATTACAGAAGGAGCGTCTTACCTCGGGAACCGCATCTCGTGAAACTTTGCAAAGCATAACCTTATATGCAAAACCGCTAAGTGGGTGATAATCATGCATCTGCGGGAGCTAGCTAGTTAGCTATATGTCTGGTAGTAAGCTATATGTCTGGTAGTAAGCTCTCTCTTCTAAGAACCCCAGTAAGACTCCCTACTGCAAAAACAAAGCGCCTATAGTATGTGTTAGTCTATGTCTAGCAAACTTTCTCTGTACAAAGTGACTGGATATGCTCCTCTCCATGATGTATTATACCAACACCCATCAAAGACCTATAGCTATTCATTTTAGCTCTTTCTCGCTCAACCTATTAAACTCTCTTGCTGCTGCACTACATACAAAATCCGTTCATAACGATATTCACAGGCTGACCGCGGTCTGTAATTTATATGTATACAAGGTACTTACACACTTTTCTTATAAGGCAATGCGTCGTTTAGGAAAACACACGAGATGCGATTTCCGAACCCATGCAGAGTTAGACGCTCCTTCTGTAATGCGCTCCTGGTTATATTGATGCATTACGAGAGTCCGTAAATTAATCATTACTGCATGGACGAAAATCACCAACTACAAAACAAAACAAAACTCTGTTCTCAGCACGCCTCGTAGCCTATATAATTATATAGTTTAGCCACGCTTCTATAATAATTATATGTTTATTTTTCATGCTAACAGTCAAATAGCACTTCAGTGCTTCATAGTGGTCTGCCCAGCAAGGTGAAAATCTCACTGTACAATATTATACATCCTATACGTGACGGTACATCTTTAATGTCTTCTACATGTACTGCAATTGAAACTAAACTCATGCAGAATAACTATAAGATTGTCACAACAATTGAATATTATCCCAGCTATACAATATGCTATTATTGTACAAAACTGTAGCTTTAATTGACATCATTTTAAATTAATAACAAATAATTACACCTCACCGTTTGCTTGTAAGCCTCGAGGTCTCCCATAAGTCCATCTCTTTGTCTGGCCACTTGCTGGAGCTCTGTGTGTTGCTTGGTGATGGCACCCTTCAGATCATTCAGTTCCTGTATAATAATATACAAGTACATTCGTACCGTTTAAATACAATAATAAGAGTTGCCTATAAACAGGAAATAATTAATGCATTCTGTCTATACAACTTATAATTATGTGTTTATGTTTAAGTAGCACGTGCTATATAGTGAACACAGTGTATCATAATAATTATAGTTATAACAGGAGAAAGAGTATATACGCAACTCCAATTAATAGACTGTACACAAAAGTCATTCCTCCAGACCTACGTCACAGATACTATAGCTGTTGTAACTGCAACTATATAGCAGGAAAGGCAATGAGTAACTATGTTATTTATTGCCTTTCCTACTGGCAGTTGTAAGTTATTCATTGCAAATTTGATTTCACAGTTTATACAACAGCATGTGGTTGTGACGTAGGTTGGAAGAAACGCCCACTACGGTTTTAAGTGGAGTTGCGTACTCTTCCTCTTGGTTATAGCTGAGTGCATGTGTGTGTACATGTATGTGTGTACATGTATGTGTACATGTATATGTGTACATGTATATGTGTACATGTATGTGTGTGTGCATGTACCTGCTGCAAGGATTTAAGTTTGCCTTTCAGCATCAAAATGCTCTTGCTTTGTGATTTTGAGTGTTCCAAGAGCCCTGAGTGATACTTGGACATTTTGTCCACGGCCGCCTGATTGTCATCCATTGCCTGGTACATACTCTCCTGCCCCACTTCCATGTCGTAAATCTGCTGCTCAAGATCACGAATTTTTTGTTGCTGCTCATCAATCACTGATCTTCCCTCGGCTGATTTGTTCCCATCACCACCATTTCCAGATGACATTGGCTGTCCACGTTCAATCTGTTCCTTGAGATTTCCTATCATCTCTTCTAACGATTCAATTTTTGAATTTGCTTTTATAAATCTTCGATCAATGTCAGTGGATTTTCTTTTCTGTCCAGGTTCGAGGTCTCTAATTTGCTGTTCAAGGTCCTTGATTCTTGCTTTCTGAAGCACCTCTGCTTCAGTAGTGTCTGCACTAGCTCCTGCTGCTTGGCTGTCAATAGGAGTGGCAGGTTTAACAACACGGTCTCGTAATCTCTTGTTTAGAATCTCGAGTTTGTCCATTTTTTTACATTTTCAACCTCCATACTTTGTGACTTTGCCTGAAGTTCTTGTGTTTTCACTTCCAGTAGCATCCGTTTCTCTTCAACTAATCTCTTCAATTGTCGTACGTTCTGATCTTTGTCAGTTGAATCTTGCAATAGAATCTGGTATGAGTCAGTGCCGAGTGTGGGGTCAGAGGTCGTTGATGATTGGAGACGAGATGACAATGAAGCAATTTCTTCTCTGAGAAGCTCCATCTCTGAACTCAGCTTGCGTAGGTTTTCCTCCTTTTGACTGATCTATATGAGAGGGAAAAAACAATAATATTAAGTACTTTGCTACCTTTTAACGTACTACATGTACACAAGGAAAACTTCTTAGCTTTTGCTCACTTTTATTCGACAAAAGAGTAAAGTCTGCCACTAAAACAATGTACATTGTTATGTGGAGGCTAGCTTTAAATGCAGTGCTATGACAGCAGGTGAGCTGACTCAGGATACACAGAGACAGACTGGCCCGTGGTCAGGTTAAGTAATTCGGCAACAATCATACTTGGAATTAGTTCCAAAGAGGGGGAGAAAGTGAGGGGGCGGGACTTTAAGCATTAATTAGGTACATGTGCTACTGCATATACTTACATCCAATTCCCTAGATTTCTTGAAAGCTCTTAATCTTGTCATCACACTCTCACAACACACACCCTCACACCGCCCACATCCTCACACAATATAAAGTACATGTAAGTTCAAAGTCTGGATCCATAACATACGCAATCTATATAAACTTACCATTTGCTTGTAAGCCTCTAGGTCTCCCATGAGTTCATTTCTTTGTCTGGTCACTTGCTGGAGCTCTGTGTGTTGCTTGGTGAGGGCATCCTTCAGGCCGGAGGCTTCACGTTTCAGATCATTCAGTTCCTGTATGCAAGTGCATTAGTACCACTTAATACAATAATAAGGGTTGCTTAAACAGGAAATAACTTAATGACTATATAACTGATATGTGTACCCTTGACCTACTCATGTATATGTACATTGTACGTATGTACACATCAGCTACTGTACATTATGTGCACGTATACTGTGTATAAGTTTACTTTTTGCTGATTTTCTATAACAGCAGTTTGAGCGATAGGCTTCTGCTGACACTGTTCGTACAACACTTCCACCTCCTTTAGATGAGCACTCTTCTGGGACAACTCAGGCACAATTTGTCTCAGCTCATTCCTCTCAGTTCTTATCCTGTACAGTAAGTACGTATAATTATGGTGTGTGCGTGAGCTAGATACAAAAGCCATTGATTAAAAATATTACATTTAAAGTACATGTACAATGCAGATGTGCGTTAATTGTAATTTTGTACTGTAACAGCATTTTCCTGTTTTGACAACCAACAAACCTGGCGAGGTCAGCCTCCATTTTGGTTATTTGATTCGCAGAAGAGTTCGAGTCACAGTGGTGCTCCAGTAGTTGTGTCACTTGCTGCTCAAGTTTAGCTTTGTCGTCAATTACCGTATAGCGCGAAATTTTCGAGGGGCTTAATTTTCGCGGATTTCGTGGGTTGGAATTCTACACGAAAATTAAGTCCACGAAAAGTGTTCGTTAATAAGAATTACCTGCTATCATGCAAATATTTAAAGGCGTGGCTTCCGGTAAGCAGTCATTCCGCGAACATTGTGCAACGAAATGGCTTTTAGAGGCCAATCCACGAAATATAAGTGCCTCGAAAATTTCGCGCTATACGGTACTTTCTTATACTGAGAGCTCAACGTTTTTCTCTCCTCTTGTTTACGGCTTAGAGTGGCCTCTATCTCATTCTTAGACTCCTGCAATGTGAAGTATGGCAACTAATAATGGAACAAATTGTATGGTATCAGGGTTTAATCTAGTGGAGAGGGTAGGGGTGAACCTCCCACTCCCCCTTTTCGAAGTAATGACATTGTCACATCTAGATCTACTACGATGCACTAGCAGAGGAGGTCGGACATCACTTGAACTTTCACTAATTATGATCTTTTAATGACATTCCAGGCCAAATTGCTTTTCGTTTTTGCACTAGCATGTAATAGGGGTGTGGTCAACAAATGTGAGAGTGGCCAAACATTTTGCAACGTAATTACGAGCATGTTTAAGTAGTAGCACGTGCTAGTGAACAGATTGTATCATAATATAGTTATAGCTACATGTACATGTATATAGTGCATGTGTGTGTGTACCTGCAAGGATTTGAGTTCGTCTTTCAGCTCCAAAATTTTCTTGCTCTGAGATTTTGAGTATTCCAAGAGTCCTTGGTAATCTTTCGACCTTTTATCCACGGCTGCCTGATTGTCATCCATTGCCTGGTACATACTCTCCTGCCCAACTTTCAAGTCGTGAATCTGCTGCTCAAGATCGCAAATCTTTTGTTGCTGCTGCTTATCAATCACTGATCTTCTGATCTATGAGAGGGAAAACAATAATGCACATATTAAGTAGCATCCTGCCTGCATGTTTCGGATCATTCAGTTCCTGTATATACAAGTGCATGCATTAGTACCGTTTAATACAATAATAAGGGTTGCTTAAAGGAATAACTGAACTTATATAATTAATGACTATATAACTGATAATTATGTGTACCCTTGACCTACTCATGTATATGTACATTGTACGTATGTACACATCAGCTACTGTACATTATGTGCACGTATACTGTGTATAAAATACATGGTTTACTTTTTGCTGATTTTCTATAACAGCAGTTTGAGCGATAGATTTCTGCTGACACTGTAACACCTCCACCTCCTTTAGATGAGCACTCTTCTGGGACAACTCAGGCACAATTTGTCTCAGCTCATTCCTCTCAGTTCTTATCCTGTACAGTAAGTACGTATAATTATGGTGTGTGCGTGAGCTAGATACAAAAGCCATTGATTAAAAATATTACATTTAAAGTACATGTACAATGCAGATGTGCGTTAATTGTAATTTTGTACTGTAACAGCATTTTCCTGTTTTGACAACCAACAAACCTGGCGAGGTCAGCCTCCATTTTGGTTATTTGATTCGCAGAAGAGTTCGAGTCACAGTGGTGCTCCAGTAGTTGTGTCACTTGCTGCTCAAGTTTAGCTTTGTCGTCAATTACTTTCTTATACTGAGAGCTCAACGTTTTTCTCTCCTCTTGTTTACGGCTTAGAGTGGCCTCTATCTCATTCTTAGACTCCTGCAATGTGAAGTATGGCAACTAATAATGGAACAAATTGTATGGTATCAGGGTTTAATCTAGTGGAGAGGGTAGGGGTGAACCTCCCACTCCCCCTTTTCGAAGTAATGACATTGTCACATCTAGATCTACTACGATGCACTAGCAGAGGAGGTCGGACATCACTTGAACTTTCACTAATTATGATCTTTTAATGACATTCCAGGCCAAATTGCTTTTCGTTTTTGCACTAGCATGTAATAGGGGTGTGGTCAACAAATGTGAGAGTGGCCAAACATTTTGCAACGTAATTACGAGCATGTTTAAGTAGTAGCACGTGCTAGTGAACAGATTGTATCATAATATAGTTATAGCTACATGTACATGTATATAGTGCATGTGTGTGTGTACCTGCAAGGATTTGAGTTCGTCTTTCAGCTCCAAAATTTTCTTGCTCTGAGATTTTGAGTATTCCAAGAGTCCTTGGTAATCTTTCGACCTTTTATCCACGGCTGCCTGATTGTCATCCATTGCCTGGTACATACTCTCCTGCCCAACTTTCAAGTCGTGAATCTGCTGCTCAAGATCGCAAATCTTTTGTTGCTGCTGCTTATCAATCACTGATCTTCTGATCTATGAGAGGGAAAACAATAATGCACATATTAAGTAGCATCCTGCCTGCATGTTTCGGATCATTCAGTTCCTGTATATACAAGTGCATGCATTAGTACCGTTTAATACAATAATAAGGGTTGCTTAAAGGAATAACTGAACTTATATAATTAATGACTATATAACTGATAATTATGTGTACCCTTGACCTACTCATGTATATGTACATTGTACGTATGTACACATCAGCTACTGTACATTATGTGCACGTATACTGTGTATAAAATACATGGTTTACTTTTTGCTGATTTTCTATAACAGCAGTTTGAGCGATAGATTTCTGCTGACACTGTAACACCTCCACCTCCTTTAGATGAGCACTCTTCTGGGACAACTCAGGCACAATTTGTCTCAGCTCATTCCTCTCAGTTCTTATCCTGTACAGTAAGTACGTATAATTATGGTGTGTGCGTGAGCTAGATACAAAAGCCATTGATTAAAAATATTACATTTAAAGTACATGTACAATGCAGATGTGCGTTAATTGTAATTTTGTACTGTAACAGCATTTTCCTGTTTTGACAACCAACAAACCTGGCGAGGTCAGCCTCCATTTTGGTTATTTGATTCGCAGAAGAGTTCGAGTCACAGTGGTGCTCCAGTAGTTGTGTCACTTGCTGCTCAAGTTTAGCTTTGTCGTCAATTACTTTCTTATACTGAGAGCTCAACATTTTTCTCTCCTCTTGTTTACGGCTTAGAGTGGCCTCTATCTCATTCTTAGACTCCTGCAATGTGAAGTATGGCAACTAATAATGGAACAAATTGTATGGTATCAGGGTTTAATCTAGTGGAGAGGGTAGGGGTGAACCTCCCACTCCCCCTTTTCGAAGTAATGACATTGTCACATCTAGATCTACTACGATGCACTAGCAGAGGAGGTCGGACATCACTTGAACTTTCACTAATTATGATCTTTTAATGACATTCCAGGCCAAATTGCTTTTCGTTTTTGCACTAGCATGTAATAGGGGTGTGGTCAACAAATGTGAGAGTGGCCAAACATTTTGCAACGTAATTACGAGCATGTTTAAGTAGTAGCACGTGCTAGTGAACAGATTGTATCATAATATAGTTATAGCTACATGTACATGTATATAGTGCATGTGTGTGTGTACCTGCAAGGATTTGAGTTCGTCTTTCAGCTCCAAAATTTTCTTGCTCTGAGATTTTGAGTATTCCAAGAGTCCTTGGTAATCTTTCGACCTTTTATCCACGGCTGCCTGATTGTCATCCATTGCCTGGTACATACTCTCCTGCCCAACTTTCAAGTCGTGAATCTGCTGCTCAAGATCGCAAATCTTTTGTTGCTGCTGCTTATCAATCACTGATCTTCTGATCTATGAGAGGGAAAACAATAATGCACATATTAAGTAGCATCCTGCCTGCATGTTTCGGATCATTCAGTTCCTGTATATACAAGTGCATGCATTAGTACCGTTTAATACAATAATAAGGGTTGCTTAAAGGAATAACTGAACTTATATAATTAATGACTATATAACTGATAATTATGTGTACCCTTGACCTACTCATGTATATGTACATTGTACGTATGTACACATCAGCTACTGTACATTATGTGCACGTATACTGTGTATAAAATACATGGTTTACTTTTTGCTGATTTTCTATAACAGCAGTTTGAGCGATAGATTTCTGCTGACACTGTAACACCTCCACCTCCTTTAGATGAGCACTCTTCTGGGACAACTCAGTCACAACTTGTTTTAGCTCATTCCTCTCAGCTCTTATCCTGTACAGTACGTATAATTATGGTGTGCGTATATAGTGTGATTATAGAGTACCGTATAGCAGGTAATTTTCGGGGCAAAACATTCGTAGTTGAGCAATATTTAATCACTTGTAGATAATTATTATTTCGTGGTTGCTGCTTGAACTGTAGGCAAGGTCGCTTCATTCGTGGGTCCGATTTTCAATCACGAAAACCACGAGTATTTTTCCCCACGAAAATTACCATTATGGTAACATAAGATGTATTGTTATGACAACCAACAAACCTGCCGAGGTCAGCCTCCATTTTGGTTAGTCGATCTGCAGAAGAGTTCGAGTCACGTTGGCGCTGTAGTAGTTGCGTCACTCGCTGCTCAAGTTTAGCTTTGTCGGAAATTACTTTCTTGTGCACGAAGTCCAACGTTTTTCTCTCGTCTTGTTGACGTCTTAGAGAGGCCTCTATCTCGTTCTTTGACTCCTGCAGTAGTGTGAAAACATTTTATGTGTGAAAACATAATAATGAACAGATTGTATGGTAGAGTATAAATGTTTAGGTAAAATAATTATATATAGATGATCTAATTTTGCCTGCCATCACAAAACTGTTGGCCTAATTCAACTGCATGTATATATACACATAGCTAGCACTCAAAGCCACTAACCTTACGTACAATTTAATGAATAAATTGTATGGTACATGTATATAGATAGCACATGCTAGTGAACAGATTGTATCATATATTTTAGCTAATGTGTGTGCATGTGTGTGTGTACCTGCAAGAATTTAAGTTCGTCTTTCAGCTCCACAATGTTCTTGCTCTGTGATTTTGAGTGCTCCAAGAGTCCACGTTGATCTTTGGACATTTTATCCACGGCTGCCTGATTGTCATCCATTGCCTGGTACATACTCTCCTGCCCAACTTTCAAGTCGTGAATCTGCTGCTCAAGATCGCGGATCTTTTGTTGCTGCTGCTTATCAATCACTGATCTTCCCTCGGCTGATTTGTTTCCATCACCACCATTTCCAGATGACATTGGCTGTCCACGTTCAATCTGTTCCTCGAGTTCTTTTATCGTGTCTTCTAACGTTTGAATTTTTGATATTGCTCTTGTCAATCTTCCATCACTGTCAGTGGCTTTTATTTTCTGTCTAGGTTCAAGGTCTGTAATTTGCTGCTCAAGTTTCTTGATTTCTGATTTCTGCTCCATTTTTATACGCCCTGCTTTTTTCAGCCTCTTTTTAGAATCGGTCTCCTTCTCCAACTGAGCTCCACCTTGCTGAAGCACCTCTGTTTCAGTAGTGTCTGCACTAGCTCCTGCTGCTTGGCTGTCAATAGGAGTGGCAAGACTAACAACACGGTCTCGTAATTTCGTATTTAGAACCTTGAGCTTGTTAATTTCTTCCATTTGTTTAGCATTTTCAGCCTCCATATTTTGTGACTTTGCCTGAAGTTCTTGTGCTTTCACTTCCAGTAGCATCTGTTTCTCTTCAACTAATCTCTTCAATTGTCGTACGTTCTGATCTTTGTCACCTGAATCTTGCAACAAAATCTGGTATGAGTCAGTATCGAGTGTGGGGTCAGAGGTCGTTGGTGATTGGAGACGAGACGACAATGAAGCATTTTCTTCTCTGAGAAGCTCCATCTCTGAGCTCAGCTTGCGTAGGTTTTCCTCTTTTTGACTGATCTATGAGGGGAAAACAATAATGCACAAGTATAGCATATATAGGGGCAGGATATAATCGATGGCAGGAAATGAGACCAGATAAAAAAGCTACATGGATTGGAAACTACTATATAGAAGCCAGATTTTTCTGTTTTTAGGGAATTAATTTTGCCGATTCGGAAAATGTTTAAGGTTGAATATAAAGTTAAGGAGTTGAAAAAAGGCTAGCACTCTCAAAAGTACATTGAAAAAATTCATAAGCCTGGGCATAATTTAGCGTTCATTATAAGGTAAAGTGATTAAATGTATTAAGAGAGTCCGAATAATTAATCGTTACTGGACGGAAATAACCAACCTCCATAACTTGACTCATCTGTGTCTCTTGGTACTGCCTTGCAGTATCCTGCTCGATATCTTCCAACTTCTTCTTTAGTTCCTCCACTTCACTCTCAAGATCAGGCACCTTGTGGGCTTCAAGGGTCAATAGTCTTGTGTCAGCTCTCTCATCAACCATTGGAGTTGAAGCCTCATCAATCGACTGTTAGGCGGACTCCAAAGAGGAAGTTAATACCTTCACTTGAGCCTGAAGTTTAGTATTGTCGTCGTAAGTTTTTCTTGTCAATCGAGCAACGCCAGTAACTTTCAACAGTTGAACTTCTAACATGGCAATTCTTTTCACATACGCTTTCTCTTTTTCTTCCAAGGCACTGAGTTGACTGGCTAGTTGAGTGACTTGAACAAGATATTCATCCATGTCTTTATTATGGTAGCCTCGTCTCTTTTCAAGGTCTTTAGTTTCAACTGTTTGGGTCAGGGTATCAATCGTTTCGTTTTTGCGTGCATTTGATCATTCAGTGTTGTGACCTCTCGTTCTTTCAATGTTAGCTGACATTTCAGACTGGCCACTTGTCGCATTAGTTCGTGCTCTTGTTTGGATTCACGTTGACCTGTGTATGTGTGTGTGGGGGGGGAGAGTGTGTGTGTGGGGGGGAGTGTGTGTGTGGAGGGGGAGTGTGTGTGTGGGAGGAGGGTGTGTATGGGGGGAGTATGTATGTGGGGGGGAGTGGTGTATGGGGGGAGTATGTGTAGGGGGGTGAGTGTGTGTGGGTGGAGTGTGTGTGTGGGGGGGAGTGCGTGTATGGGGGGAGTATGTGTAGGGGGGGGTGAGTGGGGGGGAGTGCGTGTATGGGGGGGGTGTGGAGGGGGAGAGTGTGTGTGTGGGGGGGAGTGTGTGTATGGGTGAGTGTGTGTGGGGGGGGAGTGTGTGTGTGTGTGGGGGGAGTATGTGTAGGGGGGTGTGTGTGTGGGGGGAGTGGTGTAGGGGGGAGGAGTGTGTGGATGGGGAGTGTGTGTGTGGAGGGGTGAGTGTGTGCATGTATGTGTGTGTGTGTGTGCATGTGCATATCACTACAATTATTAAGCTTCTCTAGTATCATTGTACGATACTCACTGACAGCTGACGAGGGCACAGGATCTCCCTTCTCATCCGTCCTCATGGAGCTCCTATTGGTCACTATCTTAGCTACGCCTATAATACGATTTTCCACGCTGTCTAGTTCACTAGGGAAATCCCCTGAGAAAATTCCCCCCCCATCACCATTCGTTTCAAGTCCACTTTCCACAAGATGGGTTAGAACTTTGATCTCTTCATTTTGACATTCGAGTTGATTCCTTAATTTATCATTTTCCTCTCTGAGATTTCTAAAAGAAGACATCTTCTCTCCAGTGTAAACCCTCATAGGAATGGACTCCTCAAGGCATAGTTTATCAGATCCACTTGAACCACTTGATGCTGTCGAGATTTGCTTGAAGACATTTTCGTGCTTTGCTGGCTTCCCAGTCTCAGGGTCACAAGGCATTGATGCGTAACCAGCTCCTCCAACAAACTTACTGATTGCCTAAGCAGAGATATGAGAAATACACAAATCAAAAGTAAAGTCCACATAAACGTAACTTCTACCAAGGACATGCAACCCAGACTATTCTCCGACCCAGCAAATTATTTTCATACTGTTAAATTTTAGACATTCTACGTGGGCGCAAAGCTTAACTTTTGTAACTTTTGCCTCTACTGGATTCTATTTATAGTAGAACCTGCCTCTGATATTAAGTTTGATGATTACATAGGGTATATATAATTATATGCTGTACATAGTAAGTTGCACGCCCTATTCCACTAACTGTAGCACAATCTTGTAAGACTATAATTATACCACACTTGCCTCAGGCAGAACTATAATTATCTCAACTATACATCAACATGTCAACTAAACTCATTGTGTAATTAATTTTAATTTTTCATGATGACGTCACCATTTTTATTTATAATGAGGGAAGTGGCCGTTCTACATCCGGTTTAACGCTACCGTTTATACGTGCGTTTTAAGAAACAGAACGGTTATTGATGGGTACTGTACATATGAATTATATACCTATACCTGATACGTGAAATCTTTCTTAGAAGACATGGATAATTAAACTACAAGTACTTGCGTGAGTGTGTGTGTGTGTGAGGCAACTTAGAGTGACCTTCATTTCTATAAACACACAACATGCATATAAAGCACATAACACATTATTACCGTAATACCCCGATTTAAGGCGACTCTCCAAATATGTGATACACAGGAGCTTCAGCAATTTTCTGACCTCTCGACAGCTGCGTTAACAATTATTTTTTAATGTCGGGTTCTAAATGTAGCACTCCCTAGCCTCGATTGGAAAATCAGTCTTTTTGAGCGGCCTGAAATCGAGGCATCTGTAGAGTTACCTCTAATTAGATGCGACCCTCTAAATAATTATGCAACACCAGGACTTCAATATAATTGTTCAACCTACAAAAGAAGCGACCTCTGGTTTCGTAATTATTCAAAAATGTCGCTTTAAATCGAGGTATTACGGTACTATACTCTGAAGCAGACGGTTCAAACAATAAAATTGATAAACAGTGCCAAATAACGGAAGTACTAAGTGGGGATCTTGTCTATAGCCTAATTACGTAGAATAATCATGGACCACACACACACACAGAAATTCCCACCCACACACGCACCCACATACACACCCACACACAAGCAATGATAGTACCTGAGTGGGGAACTCGTCGCTACACGGGAGGGAGTCGGTTGAGTACTGAGTGGACAGGTACTGTGGGTTGAGTGGGCAGTGGAACTCTAGTGGAGGTTGTGAGGGATGTGACAGTTCACTGGAATTGCCTCTAAGCATTGGTTTGCCCTTCAGTGGCTCGTTGGGTTTTTCCCTTGAATTACCCTCGTCACCCTCCTACAAGAAAAATGCAAGCCAAATACATGTATACAAACAAAAAACAGGTGCATAATGACAATAGCTATGATGGCACGTTCCACACAACCACGGTACGGTATAAATACACATAGCCAGCCTAGCATTACTTATACAGCATAAACAAGCAATAAATACATGTACACAGTGTACGTATACATTTCCAACAATAGCGGCTACCCTGATAATGTGCAGACGAATAATTATTATTTAACAAATTAATTCTGATACTCAATTATTGTATACGGGTACCAGGGTTTCATCTGGTGGAGGGGGGCTTAGACTCGCAAGCCGTCACTGTTGCAGGCGAACAGTAGACTGGTCAAACTCCGTGTTGAGACTCGTGTAACGTTTGCCACGATATTTGTGGCAACTAACAGCATGCGGTTACCACAAGATTACTGATAGTGACGTTTCACTAGAAAACTCTACGTACATGTATCACATGCAGTAGGCTGAGTCCAAGGTCTCTATGGGGTTTGAGACCCGAAGGCCTGAGGCTGTAGCATATCGAGCGTAGCGAGGGTGCTATATACTAAGGGCCTCAGTAAGGGTATTAAAACCCCATAGTGACCGTTGGACGAGGCCTATAACTGATTTAGAATAGTGCTAAGCAAGCTAAGCTATATTAACACAAAGAAGACTCTGTTTCTACAAACCTCAAGCAACATTAAAGCTTTGCTCTGGCTAGTCTACATAAAAAATTGAAGGCAGTTTCCGTCTCTAGCTTGCATAGCAAAAACGGTTAATAGAAAGTTGCTATTCTACTTAGTAGTTAGCTCTGCACTAGAGCACTAGCTATTGGTAGCTGCAAGAGTGAGATAAAAGCTACAAAGCGGCACTGCAGAACACAAAGACTTTTAAAAATTATGATGCACTGCATCATCTTACTATGACTTCAACATAAACTGTGTGTACTTGTGCATGTATAAAATAGATGTTGCTAAGCATTCCATGTATGATTGTATGTATCTTGCAGCTACCAATAGCTAGTGCTCTAGTGCAGAGCTATAACTATGCTTGAGACTTGAAGAAACTATTGGTTGCAAAGTCTTCTTTGTGTTAATATAGCTTAGCTTGCTTAGCACTATTCTAAATCAGTTATAGGCCTCATCCAACGGTCACTATGGGATTATGAGACCCTCAGGCCCTTGGGGTCTCATAATCCCATAGAGACCTTGGATTCAGCCTATAACTATTATTTAGAGGAACGCTCGTCGAGTTGAAGTGAGGGGTAAGGATTTGGTGAGGTAAGAGTGGGTGAAGTGACGGGACTCGCCAGACTCACTGGGCTGGTTGGGAGATCCGATATCCCAAAGGAATTCATCAAATGATTGTCAGTTGTACTCGAGTACGAGTACTGTGGCCCAGTGTGTGCTGCTGGCTTGTCCCTAGTGTGAGTAGTGCTGGACTTGTTCTCCTTTCTTCCTTGTTTAGCTGCGCTTTGTACATTAGTTTGACTCTCAGCTTGGCCCGAAGTCCCCATGCCCGCGCCTGGTAAAGGGGGTGAGGTCAAGGACAGGGCTTTTGCTTCAGTCCCAATAAAGAAGTCCTTCAGTCTATCCTTGACAGACTTTCTTTTCTCTGACATTATTGTCTTTCAGGAGCCTGAATAGAGTATAAGGTTGAAACTAGCTAACTAACACCATGCCTAGCGCCTATCAGCTACACAGTATATTTCCGAGGTATTATTTCTAAGTCGAGATTAATAGAATAACCTACATTAGCAAACAGCAGCCCCTCCCACTCTTTTGTGCACAATCATGCGATGCGTTTTCGAGCCTGGAACAAGCTAGCCTCGAATCCAGGCCCTGTCTTTCAATTCAAACTTTCTAATCCGACATAGGTTGACCTTTTTGCTAATGAGTTACTCCCGTATTGCATTCCTGCAGCATGACAGGATGTCACGCCCACATTCACCTAGAGAAGGTGTGGCCTCGCGTCATAATTTATCATCAAGTTTCACGGAGGAATTGTGAGTGTACGGAGAAAGAAGAGAATATACGGAAGCACAACACCAAAACTTGCTCTCCTAGCTAGCTAAAAGACTACAAACGATCACAGTACTCCACAGTAGTTGTAAATAATGCCTAGCTATATCCTGTGACATAAGAAAATGAATAGCATAGTCATTGTTGAAGAAATAAGCTATAAACTTACAGTGTAAGAGTTTTTTGCGCTTTCTATGTCTCCTGTGTTAATGTAACACTTATAGTAGATACTAAGATTGATAAACTAGTAGAAAATGCCTCTTGGAGAGACTCCAGAAGCGATAAACACAAAGAACAGTAAAATAGCGCTGACGGTGCATAAAAATACCTGCTGAGTCAACACAAATATCATGTGGGCGTGACATCCTGTCATGCTGCAGGAATGCAATACGGGAGTAACTCATTAGCAAAAGGTCAACCTACGTCGTACCTCCTCTGCTTTCTAATTATAGAACCAGCCTCTGTTAGGACGCCCTCTTTTATAACGCCCATAGATAATTACCGTATATCTTCTAATTTATCGGACACTTCTAATTACCCCGGACACTCTTTTGGGCAATTTTCGTTGTTCTAATACAACGGACACTCCAGTACTTTAATATTACATTTGTTCTAAATATCCGGACAATACCTTGAGTTGTCATTGATAGACGGCAAGTAAGACTTACAGTACTGCAGTTAGATAGCTTTGATTAGCTAGTTTTAGATAGCTAGTGCAACTATTCAGTCGTACCCTGTTCTATTAAACTTAGCTAGCTCGCATGCAGCTGCTTGCTTGTTCTAATTATTCCGGACACTTCGCATGCTCTATAAAAATCTGTTCCAATTATACCCGGACAATTTCCAAAATAACTATTTTTGCTGTCCGATAAATTAGAAGATATACGGTACGCATGTGCGTGTAGATACTGGGCAGTACATAATTTTTTTTTTTTTTTTTGAACGAATAATAACATGTATATAGACACAATGAAAGGTGGAGGGTACAGAAATTAAGGGTACATACAAAGGTTCAGTTTATTGGTGGAGGTGGGTCTCCGAGATCACCAGGTCGATGGCCCCAGATCTAAAGGGGTGTCCACTTGACGATCTGGACCCTCTGATGGCTTGGATCGATGAGCGAAGGAGGGAAAAGGTTAGTCGGCAACTAATAATACATAATGCAGTAGGCGGGGCAAGCGGAGTACATCGATTAACCTTGTCAACGTTAATCGATGTACTCCGCTTGCCCAGCATCTACGCGCATGCGTAATTATCTCTACACCTACCTCATGCTCGATTATAGCTACACTTATACCTGTACCTGAGTTTAAAGCCCCATACCCAACCCTCCCTTGGTCTCTATACATTTCTCTGTCAGTACGACATGACTGTGCCGTGGCTATGACTGTTGGCTAGGCCACCTCTTTACCCCCAAGTACTTAATTAGGGGAGCATCATAATTATTAGAAACGCTTCATCATTATCTAATTAGCGAGGTTGCACCCCTCTAATTAATTAGAGGGGCTTCCTATCCATATTAACGGCCTTCAGTCATGGTCCGGCTCACCCTCCAAGGAGCGTTGCGGTAATGGGTAGCTGTACTCATCGCTTGCTGCAGTACCTAGAGTGACATAACTTCGTAGTGGTAATGGTATCTAATTGGGTGCATGGCTTGCATATTTATTACTTGAAGTACAGTAGATTAATTGCTTAAATTTAGACGGTACCGGTGTAGAAGCGATATGGGGCTCCCCCCGTTTTCAGGGCCCCCCCCCGGCCCTAAAACGCTAGCGATTTGGGCCCCCCCCACGGCCCTATTTCACTAGCGCTTTGAGGCCCCTCCAGCGATATGGGGCCCCTATAGATCTGCATGGGCAACCACAAAGTGCTGACCATTCGCTCAAGTAAAATTCCCTGCTGACTCTATCCTACAGTGCTGACTCTATAAATCTGACCCATGGGACCAAGCTCTCTTGCTGACATAGTCCACACACTAGCACCCTCAGGCTCGCCCAATCAGGTGTATATAAAGACAATGCATGTACAGTTTGGCTAGTATTTTAGTTACTGTATAGTCTACATTGCTCCCACAATTCAGAAGTCAGTAAAAATGGACTCCAAAGTGCAAATTGGCTCCTCTAAGTTGCAAATGGAAGAGCAAGAAACTAAGACGTACCCATATGCTGCCATCACTACTTACCTACAATTAGTCATGTATCCACCAGTCGCTGACAAAAAGGAGAAGCGTGGCCTCCGCAAAAGAGCGAAGTATTTCCTGCTGTTCGGGGGCAAGCTGCAGTATGTAGGAGGAAATAAGAAGAACACTCCTAGGTTGGGTGGAAGGTGAAGAAGACAGAAGAAAGATCATTGAGAGCATCCATGGGCAAGCTCATCTATAGGAAGAGACAAAACACTTTCTCAGCTAACTCAACGATACTACTGGCCAAACATGTACAAGACAGCATGTGCCTATACGTAAGTTTCAAATTTACCTTGTTATAGTGCAGGTGTTTGGTGCATTGAACAGTATTTCTCTTGCAGATTGCTTCATATATGACTACTGCCAACGCCAAAACCATAAATTGCATAAAACTAATGCAACACTTCATCCCATTCCTGTTAAAGAAGAAGCCTGGTATCAGGTTGGAATGGATTTAGTGGGTCCTCTGCCTGTAACTCCAGCAGGAAACAAGTTCTTGATGACAATTACAGATTACTACACAAAGTGGGCTGTAGCTGCTGCTGCTCTAGAAGACAAAACTGCATTGTCAGTAGCCAACGTCTTATACTCGGTATAATTATATAAATTATGTGCTGTGCATGCATGTATACATGCATGCAACGGCCCTTAGTTATAATTATTTACTGTATAACGCAGGTATTTTGCACATACGGCTGCCCTACTGTTATCCTCAGTGACCAAGGAAGAGAATTTGTCAATAAAATTACTGAGCCACTCTTAAAAGAACAAACACACAGCATAGAATCACTTCCGCCTATCATCCTCAAGTAAGAAGCATGCATGCACATAATTATAGGCATATATAGATATACTTTCACACCACCCCAGAAAGGAAGTTCAAACTTATTTAAAGGAGTGAACGTTTTTACTTTTACCTAGTACACAAAGGAGTGAATACATACAACTATTATAATTATGGTATAATTATTATGGCTATATAATCACTGAATTTTCAGTCTAATGGCCTCACGGAGCGATTCAATCAGACAATCTGTCGTTCTCTCAGCAAGTTAGTGAATGAAGCCACAATGATTGGGATACAAAGCTATAGAAACTATTCTGTTTGCATACCGAGTGTCGAAACACCGATCAACCGGCTATTTGCCATGCATTCTTCATGATGTTTCGTCGTGAAGCTCGGCTGCCTATAGAAGCAGATGTAGAGCAAAATGAAACAGACACTGTTGTGACCAGTGAAGATATAGATACAGAGACAACTGCAGATGCTTTTATTGAGAAAATGCTCAAGAGGCAAGAAGATATATAAAGAGCATAGCTGGTGAAAACATAAAAACAAATCTCGAAAAAAGCAAAAAGAGTGCTATGATAAACGGCATTCACCGGAGATATTATTATAATTATACAGCCCTATATATTTATACAGGCTGCATGCAAGTATAATTATACACTTGCACATTCATGTGTGCGAATGCTAGATGTACGAACCATATAATTATGAGCTGGGTTTGTTTCAAACTGTGCAGTTTGATTAAATAGGAACTGCAACCTGGAATCAAGGTTTTGGTTGAGAACACCCAACAAAAGGAGAGGAAAGGTGGAAAGCTCGAAAACAAGTATAGTGGACCATACATTATTAAGACCTCAGATGGAAAGGGTATATCTATACCCTTAAGGACTTGGATGGGAAGGTGTTAAAAAAGAAATATAATATCAAACGTCTCAAGGTAAATATGAATGTATATAGCTAATCCTATAACTATATATACCATAATTGTGATAAATAACACATGGTTTATATGGATCCTTCTTCATTGGTTGAACAAAAAGGTATTTATTTAGCTACCAGCACAGGCGGCAATTTGATACTGCACATATATACATGCATGTAGCCTGCATGCGCATGAGATTCGATCCCTAATGTAGCTCTCAGTGGCCAAACTCCACCGGATAAATCCAATGGCTCTACCCAACCAGAGAAATCCAATAGCCCCACCGCACCAGAAGATCCAAATGGCCCCACCCCACCGGAGAAATCCGATGGTCCCACCCCACCAGAATATCAAATGGCCCCACCACATTGGATGATCCCAATGTCCCTACTTTATGCACCGGACGGGCCCAATGACCAATTGGAGGATCCCAATGGACCCACACTCCCGGATAATACAATGGACCCACACTCCTGGATAATACGCCTGGCCTCTCTTCAGAATACGTTTTTCCAGTGGGTTTGATGATCCTATTCTGATGGAATGTCTGTTTGATCCAAGCCTTTTAAAACTGTATATACAGAACAGGAGCTTCTACACATCTGTACAGAAGTGAGGAGGATGATGATTTTGGTAAGTTCACTGCTATATTAAGTGTATTGTATTGTACATTTTTAACACTTGATAGTAGATTACTGAAAATTCTCCATTGCAGTTATCGTACTCTTTCAAAACAAGCACGAGTATGGCTTGAGCAAAGATACTGATGTGGCACTGTGGCTAGCTTACAGAGCATACACCCATCAACCAGACTTAGTTGAAGCGTTTGACTTCGTGGTTGTCAATTCACTCCTTCACAATCAGTTTGACGACTTCAAAAAAGCAGAAAACACTGACATCAGCTACTCAGCCTGTTACATTTCTACATCCGTCAACATCCCCAGTCTGGTACTTTCCTGACAAAAAAGTATGGTAAAACATACCTAACCTGCACTTGTGGTCAAGTCAATGAACTATGTCAATGATCTACGATATGAGAAAACAACACCCTCAAGGTATATTACGGTAAAACTATTATGCATGCGTGTATACTAAAACTGCGTGTGGGTATAATTATCATCTCACTAAGTATATTCCAGACTTGCCTATAATTATATGCAGCCGTTCAGATACTATTTGTTGAGGAAAGAGAGCACTGGGTTGTTTCCAGCCTCACCAATGGAAAACTGAGGCTATATGACAGCTGTTCAACTGGAGGATTAACGTCAAGTCTTCAATCAAGTACAGCTAGCTCAAATATGCGGCAATCAATTTGCGGTAAACAACAAACTCAAAGTTTACATTGGGCCTGTACAGCAGCAAGAAGGAGAAATGGACTGTGGTGTTTTCAGAATTGCAAATGCATACAATGCTGCACAGGCGAAGAGTACGAAAGATGTAACGCATGACTCACAACAAATGCGTTCACACATTCAGCACTGTTTTGAAGCTAAAACGTTCAGCACGTTTCCTCAATCTAAAAATTCGGCAGCAATCAACAGATGTGATCCCAAACAGATAATCATTGAGCTGTACTGGACTTGTGGTCTTCCAGATATATATGATAGCCGAATGACCGAGTGTACAGAATGCCAAAAGTGGTTTCACTTTAAATGCATGAACATCAAGGTCAAGCCAAGAGGATGGCTGTGTATATAACATGTAGATCTAATTCATGTTAACTGTATATATATCACCAAACTGTTAAATTGTTATTAAATAGCTAGCTAGCAAGCTATAAATTATATTATATAGACATTGAATATTATTGTTTTGCCATTATTATATAGACCATTACTAATGTATATTGTTTTTGCCATTGATTCTCGACTAAACCTCCATTACTTCTATACGTACGACGCTGGCCTCATCTCATACCGATATATGTGTAGAACCAGGAGTAGTATAATAGTAAGAAGAAGAAGAAGCATGTATACGTGTACATGGTTTATTGAAAGCAGTTTATAGTGACAGTTATAGGGATCAGGCCCTCTGTAGCAAGAGTGATGTAGCATCACGTAGGGGTCCATGATTTGATGATCTTGTTCTGTAGGGGTCCATGATTACTTTGATGATCTTCCGTATATAGGGGTCCATGATTTGATGATCTTGTTCCGTATATAGGGGTCCATGATTTGATGATCTTGTTCCACGGATGCACATAATTGAAGATCGGACGGCAGCGAAGGATAGCTTGCACCTTTGCCAACTGATTAATACTACTGAGTTCATTATTTCCAGGCGAGCATGTCTGCTAGTCTTTTGTAGAAGGTGGCGGCCTCTTGCCCCAGTCTACCTATGGTTTATAGAAGACGTCGACGATCTATGGTTGCACTTATATAGTTGGGGTTGATGGCAGTGGCCATCTCTGAAACCGTGGTCATCAATAGGTAGAACTGAAAGCCATATTCAGAGGTTGCACCTGGCAGCTTGCTCATCGATGAGGCACCTTTCTCTCCTGGTAGACTACAGTAAAACATTGCGTTGCTATCTCGAGGGGGGCCTATATCACTAGCGCAATAGGTCCCCCCCTAACACCCCAAATCGCTAGCTTTTTAGGGCCGGGGGCCCCAAAATAAGGGGTGGGCCCAAATCGCTTCTACACCGGTACCTAGTGTGATCTGAACTGCTGTGTAATATTTTATGCCTTTTCTTGTAATTTTATAGCTGATACGATCTTGACACGTAGCTATTACTCTCAACAAGAGTTCATTAGGAAGAGTACGCAACTCCACTTAAAACCATAGTAGGCGTTCCTTCAGGCCTACGTCACAACCACATGCTGTTGTATAAACTGTGAAATCAAATTTGCAATGAATAACATAGTGATGATTATCACTAATGTTATTCATTTACAACTGCGGTAGGAAAGGCAATGAATAACAGCGTTACTAATTTTATTCATTGCCTTTCCTATTTGTTGCGGTTACAACAGCCAGTATCTGTGACGTAGGAGTGGAGGAATGCTTTTTGTGCACAGTCTATTGGAGTTGCGTACTCTTCCTAATGAACTCTTGCTCTCAATTACAACATATAGAAGTGCATGAACACGTACACTCATGAATACAATGGTAACAGCAACACACATGCACTGAAAATAGCGTCCATCTAGAACCTTCTATATAATAATAGTTCCCCAAGAGTCTTCATGATCACATGCAGCAATAGAGGTTCTATTATATACACTATTCTAAGGCAAAATAATAGTTCAGTATACCACAAGTACAGATATAAATTTCAATTAATATTCTCCAATGAGACTACACCCTTTTTCTTGAGCACCTCTAGCTCGGACAATAGCATCTGTAGAATAATAATTATGTGCAAACTGTTATAATTATAAGAGTAGATCCAATTCATGTATTCCTTAGGAGTTATCAGTAGATACTACTATACCCCTTCACAATTAACACCAAGACAAGTAAGGTGCCTACTCGGCTACGCAAGCGACCAAGAATACGTATAATAACTCTATTATCACTAAACGGTACTAATTGCATGGAGTTATAATTGTGCCAGATTGAGTGGATAACAAGACGCACTATGTGATCCTCGAAATATACCCGCTATATTATACAGTATATGCAATTAATATGTACTATAGTATAATAACAATGTGATGGTGTGTATATCTACCGTATTCTTCATAGTGAGGTCATCGATACTTTGCAGACGCTTGTCAAGCTGCTCCTGTAACCGACGACATTGACTGTAGGGAGAAGGGAGTGTGTTTCATACCAGGACGGACAAGTATTAAGATACAAACATGTAATAATCCCTATCAATATCACAACTACATGTATAAGAGACGCATTATGTATTGTATAGGACTATTCACTAATTGGCAAAATTTAATTTGGGATTTCGACAAAAGACCATGCATGCGTGGGCTGCATGGATAATAATTATATACCTCTAGACAAGGTCTATATCACTTGGCAAAGTTCTCGGAGGGGCAAAAAACTGCCAATAATTATTATACCAACAAAGACCACCGTGGGCTATAGCATTATGGTACATTCCTGTGAAAACAATAATAGATACGCTATCTTCGGGAGGTCATTATAAACTGTATGTACATGTATTCATGCAATTATGAATAGTACATTTAATTATGGCACCTGTATGTTCAGCACATGTACATATATAGACTGGAAGCTTAGCATGTACATAACTTTTTTATCTAACATTGTTTACAACGAGCACTTTACCGACCAAGATTATTATATAATGTGTATGACAAATTAAGCTCACCTCTGGATATCCTCCAATTGACGTAGACGTCCAATCAGCTGTTGGTTCTCGTACGTCAGTTTCTTGTTCTCTTTCACTAAATGATCAGTTTGTGTGACGATTGATTCCACCTACATACGTAATGGAAGCACACTGCTGTCATTGAATTGCTCTATAATAGTGGAAGCCCTATAATATTGCATGCGGCAAAGGGTCAAATATTCAACTGATTTAGCTCATTTGCAATATAGTATGCGTGAAACATTCTAGTAAAACTGTACTAATATATAATTTGTACTACCATGCAGCTATTATAGGATCACCTGAGCTTGGAGTATCTGTGCCTGTTCTTTCCTAGTCTCCACCTGGTTTTTGAACTGGTCCACTTGTTTCTCGTACTGCGTTACTTGAGCCGTCTTTGCCTGAATATCCTCCTGGAAAGAGAATAAAACGATCACATGTATAATTATGTAGATAGGTACATGCATGGCAAGTACGTATATACGTCCATATATTATAAGCACTAATAATACCAACAGCGTATAAAAGAAGAGAGGGCATGCAACAGCAAAAAAGCAGACTTCAAACGTGAGCACATGAATGTGCATTAAATGCTAAAATACATTCATCCGCCCACGTTTGAACTCTGCTAGCTATACGTATATGTACTACCTCTCTTCTTTTATACACCCTTAATTGGTAATACTTTTTGTTGTATATAATTATAGCAGTACAAAAATATAATGATCAGGATAAAAATTTATGGGCAAGCTGACCTCCACGAAATGTTTCCCCGCATGAAAACCTTTAGGCGTGGTTAATTACCATGCATGCAATACATGCAGTGCACGTGATAATCATTTTCGTTAGCTAAATTAGTTGTTTACACCACGCACGCAGTCCTATATATATTTTTTCCGGTGATAGATTTTTGCTGACGAAAATCACCGCATTCGGTGAATGAGCTTTTTAACAGACAAAAATACCCACTTATATACGATACATGTATACGTACGTTAAGTTGAAATTAGTGTAAAAAGTACATGTACATGCATGTGATTTTACAGCATGTACTATGTTACAGTAATAATAATCATATATGCTCTATACTGACCTCGAGTTTTTGGGCTTTCTGGCCGTAGTGATGGATCTGATTATTCTTCTCCCTCAAGTCAAACCTTAGTTGAGTGACCTCAGCATCATATCGAGCCTTCAGTTCAGAGTGAGTTGTCACAGCAGCCTGAAAATAATAATTAAGATGCCGATAGTAAATTTGTCTATTTGTGGTGTCCCTATATTTATATAAGCTGGCCATGCACCCTCAAATATGAACAAGTTAAGGAGACCCAAGGTCTCTCTATAATTATAGCATGTATTTGGATCAACATACAATAATTATCGCGTATATACACAGCAGGTATTTTTGTCTGGTAAAAAGTTTGTTCACAAGCTGAGCTATATATAGGCTATACATGTATATACCCCTTTTTTTTACAGCCACTATTGGTCTGCCCAAATATATAATTATGGGTAAACCAATAGTGACAGACCACCTGCAAAAAAGAAGCTATATAGTACATCAGGAGTGCCATGCATGTGCATGCACATTATTTTGCACATAATTATGGTGCAATATTCAACTGACTTGTAGTTCTCTTGCTTTGGTTTGGAGCTCATTGGTCATTGACTCGAGTTTCTTAACATACCGTGTTTCCATCTCAGCTATTTTAGAGTGAGCTTTTTCTCTGTCTTCCCTCTCAGATCTAAAGTCGTCTTCGTAGATTTGCATCTGTTGTGTGTGTGTGTGTGTGTGTGTGTGTGTGTAGGTGTGTGTGTGGGTGTGTGTGTGGGTGAGTGAGGTGTGTGGGTTTATTGTTACTCGATCTATACATAATTATACGTACTGTTTGCTTTGACAAATCCAGTTCACTTTTAGCTTCGTCTCTTTGCTTGCTAATGTGAATCAAATCTGTTCTGTGCTTTTGGATGGCTACCTTTAAAGGAGGCATATCTCTTCGTAAATCATCCAACTCCTAAATCAAGTTTTGAAAAAAGTCAAGTCACACAATTAACTGAATGTAATACTAATTAAGTGTGATGCGCAGTATCTGCACGTATAATTATTTTTATACATGTGAGAAACACTACTACGCACATGCATGTATACATGTATGTACCTTCTGTTTGTTCTCCAGGAGAGCTTGTTGAAATATAATTTTCTGCTGAGAGTTGTTGTATTTTTTATCGAGCTCCTCCAGTTGACCAGCTCTTTGCCTCAACTCATTTCTCTCAGTCCGGATCCTGTAATTTGGAAATTATGCCCGCTAGAGTTATACACAACATTTGCATTAAGGAACTCTATAATTATATACGTATACTAATTGCATGCAGCTACTGAATTAAAGCACATAATTTATATATGTGCATGTACTTGTAAGTATATACTTTATTATATTGCATGCATGAGCATGCATTCACCTGTCCAGATCAGCGTGCATTGCTTGGGATTCTTCCTGAAGTGCTTGAACTACTGCGGAAGTATCGCCTCCCACGCATTCCAATTCTTGATTAAGTTGAGCATTCCGTGATTCCAGCCAATTTAGTCGAGACTCTAGCTCAGCAGACTTCTCCTTTCTGTTGGCTTCTATCTGCTCACTATTTTGATGGGATTCCTATATATAGAGGGTCGACGTATATAGAGGGTCGATGGAAGTTGATCCAATTAAGTTCTTTTGAAATAATTATCGTGCTTGCAGTGGTGTATTTTGCTGACTTGCAGGTAGAATGCTCTTTGACATTGTAAGGAGACCTTCTGCTCGGTTCCTGAATGTAGATAGTAAGAGTATGATCATCTAACACAATCTGGTGTCTGTATAAAGGGTCTACCATGTTCGATGTGACACTGGGGTTCAATTATGGGATGCATACACTAATTAAAATATAAACACCCTCCCGCCAGATGGTAAGCAATGAGCAATTCATTTGATATTTTATATATGAACTACTTAGGCTTAGTACTTTCTGAAAACCATATGTGAGACTTGCAAATTCAACAACATTACAAGTAAATTATCAAAATGCTTGACCTACTATATGCTGCTAGCCTTGAAATACCTACTTGTGAGAATCTTTGCTCGGTTTATATGTGATGTATATGCCCCCAGTTAATTCAGTAATCGATCCAGTGCAAAAGTTAGTATGATAGTTGATCAGATTGTTCAAAAATGACACTTATTAGAGCCTGCTATGACCTTTGAACTTTCAGGCAAATTTTTGTAAATTAAAGAGCACCACTGCAAGAAAACTGATAGTAAGGCCACTCCAAGTGACACTCTGGTTTCCCTGAAGTTTTTCTAATTGCATGCGGGCGGGCGGCTTTTCTCATTATGTCATTATCAGTTTCACCTTATGAATCTCATTATTTTGCAAATGAATATCATTATCACACTATTTTTGTACCGCATGGACCATTATGCGCATGCGTAGTGGAAATAATGGGATAGAAATCCAATAATGAGATAGAAATCCAAGAATAAAATCTGATGCGGGCGGTGGACCAGAAACCAGAGTATCACTTGGAGTGGCCTAACTGTTGGATTCTTCTTGCAACCATACAGACTACTATTGTTGAGATTGACTGCCAATAAACATTTTCAGTAAATTCACAATAAGGGAATAGTACCAGCAAACTATACAAAGACAGCAACTCAAAAACCAACAACTAAAAAGGTAATGGATGGATAACTATTAATTTATAAGAGTCAGGTCCCAGGGGGGTGATCGAGAATAATTCTAGAATGATCCAGAAACAAGGATGCATGATCAATGTGAGAATAAACAACCACAAAGAAAAACTGTGAATTACACAAGAGCGTAAATGTAGGTATGACACATGATAAATAGTAGCTACATCAGGATAAAACAGGATAGAACAGGATAGAACAGGATAAATCATGAACAATCACGCCAGTACACATGCCAACAGTAACGGAAACTGGGATTTAAAGGTGCAGCTGTATTGCTATCATGTACTAGAGTATATACAGCAGAAGTTTAAGACTGATTCGTTCACTTTTATTTTTCCCATTGCGGACCCTACCTAGGGTCTGGAGAACTTCCTATCAACGAGTTGTGCAAGCAGTCTGCCCTAAGACCCCCAACTTTTCAGTATTTGCAAGACAAGACAGAAAATACATACCGCAAGTATGACATCACAAAAACATTGTTTTAATGAAATTCATAATTATATAATGAGATTCATAATGATGACACCCTACAACTCTGCCAGATTGTAGTGAAGGGTGATTTTTTCTGAATTTCCAAAGCTCATAACACAGACCATTTACTGAACTAGAACTTGTTACTAGGAGACAAATTAGTTCAATATGGAATGTATTAACTCAGCAAGTTTGGACTGGATTGAGATAGTGTGAACATGCAGCTTGCGCAAAAATTCAAAGATAGCTCATTCTGAATAGTCTCTGTGGTTGGTGGAACTCATGGCTGCATATCTCCAGATGTGAATGGAACCAGAGACTGCCTAAAGTATCAACTAGTGCATCTGATGCATGTGCATGCTTAGCAGCAAGCTAGAAGGCTTGAAGTCATTCATGATGTGTTCTATGCTATTGCCAAGTTGTGTATTTATGTCAAAGTTTGTGTAACTGCTTTGCAAACACCATTCATTTGTATGGCATTACCTTGAATATGTTGTTATTCAGATGCTTCTTAATTGTTCAACCAATTTTTAGCTTGCTACGTCGATGGTGAACAGCTTGCTCAAAAATTCGAACTTTCCGCAATCGTTTAACACAACTTTAATCCAAATTCATAATTTAAAGTGTTTATCGTATGTTAAAACTGTCTTCTTATTACATATTTCAACTTAGATGGCTCTAAAAACCTTTATTTTTATCGGAAACAAAGAAAAACTGTTCTCATTAATATATTCATGAGGCAACTGGTACAGTATAGTTGAGAGTCCACGGTGCCCAGTGCTCAAATCAGGATGGATCTACAACATGCAAGAAGGAGAGAAGCTATAGCAACTACTCAGAGTCACTAGAAAGATCTAGACTGAGTTTAAACCAGGCATGTTATGTTTCAAGGTTCTCAACAATGGCATGGATTCAGTTCTCAGAGAACAAGATCAAGATGCAAATCAAATCTTATTTGCGGTATACTGCCACTTGAATATGGAATGATGGTTTCAGGTATAGATGTAGTACTAGTAGGAGGCATCCTTGAAGCTAATTATCTACAACTCAGCTCTTGCTTCTGTACAACTACCCATGGAACTTCTCTCTCTTTGTGATCTTCTGGGATAGTCTTAGGGCATATAAATAAGCCATTATTGTCAGTTGCATTTAGCTAGAAACTGTAGCAAGTTAGGCAACAAGAGGCTGCTTTGCATAACTATCTTTCCTTCTTTTTGCCTCCAGTTGACCGCAGCGGTTTAACACGCCAAGAAATCTTCGGCGTGTCGACACAACTTGTACCATCAAGAGTTCATTAGGAAGATAGACTGTGCACAAAAAGCATTCCTCCACTCTTATGTCACAGATACTGGAACCGCAACAAGTAGGAAAGGCAATGAATAAAATTAGTAACGCTGTTATTCATTGCCTTTCCTACCGCAGTTGTAAATGAATAACATTAGTGGTAATCATCACTATGTTATTCAGTGCAAATTTGATTTCACAGTTTACAACAGCATGTGGTTGTGACGTAGGCCTGAAGGAACGCCTACTATGGTTTTAAGTGGAGTTGCGTACTCTTCCTAATGAACTCTTGGTACCATAATATAGATTGAAGAGGTTCAATCTATGCTTGTACATAGGAAGTTCACCAGACCCATGTTATCGACCTAGCGTTCAAATAGAAAACATCCGGGGCTGGCTGTGCGAGACCAGCTACAGTATTTCTAAGCCAAGCTTTAAGATTAATTAATAGCCAGGTTGAGGGTACTTGGGGTTGGGGAATAACTAGCCTCGATCTCCCAGCCCCTAGCTCTCACTTTCTCAACTGAGAGCGGCCTGGAATCGAGGCTAGGGAATAACCTACATTAACCCAATGACATAGTGCAAACTATGCAAACAGCAGCCCCTCCCACTCTTTTGTGCACAATCATGCAATCAGAACAAGCTAATTTGTGTACCTGAGGTAACTCACTAAGACTGTATATATACCTTTCTGATCTAAACTGCTGAGTAATAATAATGATGCCTTTTCTTATTGAGTTAATTTGTTGTAATTTTATAGCTAATACGATAACTTGACACGTATAATTATCAACTCTCGATTACAACACATATAGAAGTGCATGAACACGTACACTCATGAATACAATAACAGCAACACACATGCACTGAAAATAGCGTCAGTCTAGAACCTTCTATAATACAACACACTATAGAGCGTTCTAGTTCCCCAAGAGTCTTCACATGCAGCTATAGAGGTGTTCTATAATTATTATTATAGCTACATTGATTCTAAGGCAAAATAATAGTTCAGTATACCACAAGTACAGATATAAATTTCAATTAATGTTCTCCTACAATGAGACCACACCCTTTTTCTTGAGCGCCTCTAGCTCAGACAATAGCATCTGTAGAATAATAATATTATGCATGTATACAAACTGTTTTAACAGTATATCACTAAACCGTATAGCGCGATTGTTTGAGGCACTTATGTTTCGTGGAATGGCCTCTAAAAGCATTTCGTTGAACAATGTTCGTGGAATGACTGCTTACCGGAAGCCATGCCTTTAATCTTTGCAACGTTAATTAAAGAACAATTTTCGTGGACTTAATTTTCGTGTAGGGTTGCTAACCCACGAAATCCGCGAAAATGTCGCGCTATACGGTATATCACTAAACAGTACTTAATTGGAGTTCTTATTAATTGTGTCAGATAAAGTGGTGGCAAGATATAACAAGATGCACTTGTGTATATACCTACCGTATTCTTTATAGTGAGGTCATCGATACTTTGCAGACGCTCTTCCTGTAACCGGCGAAATTGACTGTATAGGGAGATCGAAAGGAGTGTGTTTCATAGGACAAGTATTAATGTAATAAGCACCTCTAGACAAGGCCTATCACTTGGCAAAGTTCGGGGAGGGGCAAAAACTACCAACACCAACAAATACCATGGGCTATATAATAGCATTATAATTATACTCTCTTGATTTATAGTTCCTGCAAAAATAATTATTCCTGATTATGCTATCTTCGGGAGGTCATTATAAACTGCATTAATGTACATCTGCTCATCATGCATGCATGTTACATTTAAATATGGCACCTGCATGCATGTCCATGCAGCTATATCACACAGTGATGTATACATGGACTGGCAGCTCTGTATGTATATACTCAACCATGCACTCAACCTTTTTGTCTAATCTGAGCAGTTGAATTTGTTCACAACGTGCACTTAACCGACCGAGATTACTTATACCATTAATATTATACAAAATAAAATTAATGTGTATGATATAAGCTCACCTCTGGGTAGCCTCCAATTGACGTAAACGTCCAATCAGCTGTTGGTTATCGTAGGTCAGTTTCTTGTTCTCTCTCTCAAAACGATCAGTTTGTGGGACAGTAGATTCCACCTACATAATTATACGTAATGGCGTTTGCACATACAAAATACTTCTAGCTACCTAAACACAACCTATAAACGTATATATTACTATAGCTGTGCATACATGCATGTATGCTAATTAACAAACATGCGACTACCATGCACACATGCATGTGCATATGTACATGTAATAATACAGCATGTAATGTTACACTATATATACTGACCTGCGCCTTCTGGCCGTAGTGATGGATCTGATTATTCTTCTCCCTCAAGTCAAACTTTAGTTGAGTAACCTCAGCGTTATATCGAGCCTTCAGTTCAGAGTGAGTTGTCACAGCCACCTGAAAATAATAATTAAGATGCCATAGTGAATTTGTCTATTGTGGTGTCCCTATTATAATTATAAGCTGGCCATGCACCCTCAAATATGAACAAGTTAAGGGGACCCAAGGTCTCTCTATAATTATAAAATGTATTTGGATCAACATAATTATAATTATACAATAATTATCACAGCATGCAGGTATTTTGTCTGGTAAAAAGTTTGTTTACAAGCTGAGCCCAAATAATAATTATAGCTATAATTATAGCTATTATAGACCTGCGAAAAAGAAGCTATTATATAATATAGCTAGTGAATGCATAATAATAGAATAATTATGGTGCAATATTCAACTGACTTGAAGTTCCCTTGCTTTGGTTTGGAGCTCATTAGTCATTGACTCGACTTTCTTAACATACCGTGTTTCCATCTCAGCTATTTTAGAGTGAGCCTTTTCTCTGTCTTCCCTCTCAGATCTAAAGTCGTCTTCGTAGATTTGCATCTGTTGTGTGTGTGTGTGTGTGTGTGTGTGTGTGTGTGTGTAGGTGTGTGTGTGTGTGTGTGTGTGTAGGTGCGTGTGTGTGTGTGTGTGTGGGTGTGTGTGTGGGTGAGTGAAGTGTGTGGGTTTATTGTTACTCGATCTATACATAATTATACATACCGTTTGCTTTGACAAATTCAGTTCACTTTTAGCTTCGTCTCTTTGCTTGCTAATGTGAATCAGTTCTGTTCTGTGCTTTTGGATGGCTACCTTTAAAGGAGGCATATCTCTTCGTAAATCATCCAACTCCTAAATCAAGTTTTGAAAAAAGTCAAGTCACACAATTAACTGAATGTAATACTAATTAAGTGTGATGCGCAGTATCTGCACGTATAATTATTTTTATACATGTGAGAAACACTACTAAGCACCACATGCATACGTGCATGTATACATGTATGTACCTTCTGTTTGTTCTCCAGGAGAGCTTGTTGAGATATAATTTTCTGCTGAGAGTGGTTGTATTTTTTATCGAGCTCCTCCAGTTGACCAGCTCTTTGCCTCAACTCATTTCTCTCAGTCCGGATCCTGTAATTTGGAAATTATGCATGCTAGAGTTATATACCTATATACACAACATTTGCATTAAGGAACTCTATTGTTATAGCCTTAAAAAAAGTACATGTATATACGTATACTAATCGCATGGAGCTACTAAATTAAAGCACCTATATAAATTATGTACATGTATTTGTAAGTATATACTTTATTATATTGCATGCATGAGCATGCATTCACCTGTCCAGATCAGCGTGCATTGCTTGGGATTCTTCCTGAAGTGCTTGAACTACTGCGGAAGTATCGCCTCCGAGGCGTTTCAAGCCATTCAATTCTTGATTAAGTTGAGCATTCTGTGATTCCAGCCAATTTAGTCGAGACTCTAGCTCAGCAGACTTCTCCTTTCTGTTGGCTTCTATCTGCTCACTATTTTGATGGGATTCCTATATATAGAGGGTCGATGGAAGTTGATTAAAAATGCTATGAATTGTACGCATTCAACTAAAATATAATCTCTAGCTGTCTAAGTAAATATACGTACGTATATATATACGATACAGCACATGTTCATGTACAGTATGTATAGTACTATATTATATATACAAGATTGTACGTATATAAATGTACGCTTACTGTATATCGGGGAAAAAGCCAACTCGATCAATACAGGTACTGGCATGAATTTCATTATGTACGTTCATGTACCATATACAAAGGTTTTTACCTGCAAGGCTTCCAACTGGCTGTTTAGATCAGCAATTGTTTGGCTCTGTTTCTTGGAGTAGTCTAACACACCTTGATGATCAGTCACCAGCTTATCTATTTGCGACTGACGCTTCTGTATATCAGCAGCCATATTCCCATTGTCAAGATTGAGCTTTTGAATAGTAGACTCCATTTCTGCAATTTTTCCATTGAGTTCATAGATTGTCTTGCAAGCTTTGGAAAATCTTCGCTCTGTATCTCCGCTTTGTTGAGGATGCTCAGTTTTCAATTTCGTACGAGGAACAGGAACCGGAGAGGTTGTGGCTACAACACGTTCTCGCAACTTTTTATTCAATTTCTCACTGAGTTCAAATTGTGCTTGAATTCTTCTTAGTTCCTCAACTGTTTTGGCTAGTTCTGTTTTTTTAGCTTCAAGTTCAGCTGTCTTTTCATCAGCTTGTTCAGTTTTCATTTTCAGCTCAGTTGCTTGCAATTCCAGGTCCATCTGTAACTTTTGCCTATGAGCTGTGACATCTTTCAACTGCTGCAACTGTTCGTCTTTAGCCATCACATCCTGCAGCAGGATTTGGTATTCTTCAGATTCTGTGATGGCAGTATGGTCAGATATGTCGGCTGCTTGATTTTCTTGATGGTGCTGAAGCTCATCAGTTAGCTTTTTGATTTCCTCCTCACTGTTGCGTAGCTGCATGCAAATGATAATTGGAAATTTGGGGCTAATAATTGAAGTCAAAGTATTATTACCCCGTAATATATACTTTGCAAGTAATATAGATATAGCATGACACTAAGTATTTTACAATATACAAGAACAAGCATGGAGGGCAAAGCCCAGGGGACGAGTTACCTGTATATTGCATAAAACATGAGGATTGTCCTGCTATCAATCATGTGTTTTATATCACGACGACCCCTTACCAAATCATGCCTCAAGGCTACGCGACCGTGTACTGCCATCGGTTATTGACCGAACGTTTAATTAGAATGACCATGCATTCCTGCATGTGTCTGGTCAGTACGACTAGACACAAAAATGACATGCATTTGACCATACAGTCAAGAACAATTATTTTTCTAACACTGATATACGTACCTCAGTGACTTTATCCAGAAGCTGATCAGAACATTGCTTTGCTACTTCCTCAAAACTTTCAGCCTTCTTTTTTAGATCAATAATTTCTCTTTGAAGTTCAGGTACTTTGACAGCTTCTTCGGTGAGTACTCTCAGGTGTAGTTTGTCGTCAGTCAATGAAGCCGCCGGGATAGAATCAACCGGAGGTGGCTGGCGAGTTTTTTCTTCCTCAAGAGCAGCCGTAAGTTTTTTAACTTCAGACGTGAGTTGATCCCTCTGGGTTGAAAGTTGTTTTACGAATTGAGCAAGTGTTTTACTCTTAGAAAGTTGCAACTCAAGCTCGGCATTTTTCAAACGTTGTTTTTTCTCTTCTTCTTCAATGTCGGTAAGCCGAGTGGTCAACTCGACTATCTTATCCAAATAGCCATTGATATCAGTATTGCCTTCGTTCGTTTGAACATTTGCTTGCAAGCTATTGATGGTTTCTTGCTTGCGAATGTTCTGATCATTGAGACTATCGACTTCACTCTGCATTAAAGCTAGTTGTGCTTCAAGTGACACCAACTTCTTGTTGAGGTCTTGCTCTTGCCGAGACTGACGTTGACCTACATGTACGCACAGTGTATAATTATGCACGTATACATGCCATAATCATATAAACACATAATTGTGAACGCACCTTTGATCAGTGGAACTCCTTTGTCGTCAGTTTTCATTGATATCATTAGGCCAACCATCTTACATGTATCTCCGCCTCCTGCCTGCAAATCCTCACCACTAGATAGGCCCCCAAAAGACGGCATACTATCGTCTCTCGGCTCGTCTAGAGGATCCACGTTGTTCGTCGTCAGTTTATACATATCCACACTGGTTTCAGTTAAAATTTTGATTTTATTTTCTCGTTCTTCAAGTTGTTTTCTCAAGCGATCAATTTCTTCTCTAAGGTTGTATACTAGAGAATCAGTGGGTGTGCTTTGTCCCATAATAAGGCCAATAGGGATAGAGCTTTCGAGGCCAATCATTTTGTCAGTACAATCTGAATCGGAGCTTGAAACTTTCGAGTACTGTCTTAAGACATCCGTAGAGGCTTCAGAAGTCTTTGAAAAACCTCTCCCATCAATTTGCATTGAGGTATAATCTGATGGAAGCAATTTAGTTGCCACTTCCTATGAATGAGTGTGTATAAAAACAGAGCAATGGCTGATTAAACGATGCTTGGATGCACATAATTATTTTTATAAGAACAGTAGTAGCATGCATGAATAAAGAACTACTTGTGTATTGCGGTTATGGAAAATTGACCTCACCATGGAAGCACACTGTTGAGGTTTCGTTGTTTCATCTTCTCCACGCTATAATTATATGAGGGAAAGAAGACTCCATATAAATATACAACTATCGTACTTCCGAAAGCGTTTGGGCAAGTAATCAGCTGTTCGTTGGCAACAAAAACTGATAAGGTATACTATAATAATTATGAGTTAATTTCTATGAGGTGTCACGTGTGAATCTCCTCTTTATATCGTCCTATACTAATAATTAAGCAATTTGGGGGACTACTAAAAATTAATGATGCATTTAGTGGGAAACCAGGAAATCGACATGCATGCATTATACTGTTCAGTATAATGACAGTATAACAAGGTCGACTGTGTAGTTACATGCGAGCTACAGCACAGCTAGTGTATGAATTAATGTCCATACACCAATTAACACACACAATACGGGGTTATACTTTCAGTTATAATATACACGTACATATTACAATACTCCCGTGCAGATTAAATACCTGAAAGGAACTATACTATAACCCTTGTGGCCGCCGTCCAACCTCGGGTATATAAGAGCCATAATTATGAAGTACAATTATAGGGGACAAGGTAATTGAACACTCACCATGGAAGCACACTGTAAGGGTTTCTTCATTTCATCTTCTCCATACTATAAAGAGTCCATAAAAAATTAATACTTGAAAACGTTTGGGCAAGTATGATTGCATGACAGGGGATTTAACCATTTGTTTGAAATCAACAAGTATACGTACTGTTACAGTACAGTAATTACAGTGACAAGGTTGATTGTCGATATATATAGTTACGTGTCAGCTGCAGCACAGTATATATAGTTACACATGTACGCCTAGCCTAAACCCAACACCACATGCACGTACACTACGTATACAGCTTGTAATGAAAGCAAACAATAACTATTTACTTGCACAGCAGCTATAATAATACATACACACGTATACAAGCTAGTACAATTAATACTAAATACCTGAAAAATCCCTGAATGGTGGAAGTCACCACTACGCTGAGGGCTGTGAAAGAACGTGTCATGATAGAGTGGCACACACGAGTCCTGCATGTGGTGGTGGTTGATTGGGTCAGTGTACATGTATGTGCTACTGCATTTTTATAACAAAACTGTGTTGTTGCAGTACAACTTTCATTCCACAATACAATTCTTATTTCCTCAGTTCCTATATAAGGATGCATTTCAGGCAGTACAAAACATTCCCTAGGGTTTCAGCGTTAATTGGTGCAATGGCTGTAATAGTAATACAGTGCATGGAACCCCTCTATAACGGACACCTTTGGGGAACAATGTTTTGGCCTTTATACAGAGGTGGCCTTTGTTGAGAGGTTGTTTTGTACACGAACTGTTCATTTGGGACCTGGGTGACTGGCCGTTATATAGCAGCTGGCCTTTATTCGGAGGTGGTTAACAGAGGTTCCACTGTAATATTGTTGTTGTTGTTTATTTATACATGTACACATAATTATACCAGTCATGCAGGATTTCATAAAGGAAAAATTGACAGGGGACACAAAAGTCAAAAATGGGGAGGGGGCAAGTCGGATATTCGTGTGCTCAGGCACACTGCTATCTAGGGGGGGGGGGGTCCGGGGGTGACAATGAGATTCCATTTCAGTCATGCATGAATGAATAGACTCAACATACAATTAACTGCAATTAAGAATAATTATGTGAGAGTGCCATCGTGACAAGCTATTGCAGAACTTACAAGCTCAGGTCTTTTAGAATTCCAGTTGGAAGGGACATGCACTTCATTCGGTCGTTGGGTTTTGGGAGGTTGTGTATCACATTGCAGAGATGGTTGTGGTGATGTACAGGATTTGTGACTGCTATTGGACGTATGATTGGCAGGTACTGTACTGAGTGAGGAGTATACATCTTGTGAAGTGATGGGATTTGTTAGGCTCGCTGGACTGGTTGGGAGATCCGATATCGCAGAGGTATTACTCAAACCTTGATTGCTTGTATTCAAGTACTGTGGCCCAGTGTGTGCTGCTGACTTGTCCCTAGTGTTAGTAGTAGGGCTGGACTTGTTCTTCTCATTCTTTTTTCGTTGTCTAGGTATGCTTTGTTCCTTACTTTTAGCATCAGATTGGCCAAAAGTCCCCTGTGAAGGGGGCGAGGTCAAGGACGCTGTTGCTTCAATCGCTGGCTCAAACCGTGACATCGTACTTTCCTTGACAGGCTTTCTCTTCTCTGACATGTTGTCTTTTCTCTATACCGTATAGATCTAGCTAGACTATACATCTACAACTCCATGTGCTATGCCGATCTATATGATACGTAGGTAGAGTCTAGCGCAGCATGTACAGAGCTGATACTGAACCTTACACATCAGCCCCTCCCACTCTTGTGGTGCACACATTAATTGTGTGTGGTCTCTGTGCACATGCATGGCCGGGGTAAGTACCCTTTATATTCCAATATTGAATTGCTGTGTAAGCATTTATATTGCTTGTTACGCCTTTTGCTGAGCTCTTCTTTGCGTTTAATTTTAGCTACATAGATCTAGCTAAATCTACATGCAGACACAAATCAGGCTACACTCTATCTACTGATAGCTATACTGAGAATCGAGTCTGAGAAGGAGGTTCACAAGAGAGCAATGAGTGACAATGGGTACCAAGAGTACACTGGGGACCGACACACACTACCCAGGGCAAATCCTGTAGCAATGCCTAGAGTGGTCAGTTAATATATAATAATATGGATGATACCGGTATATCAGTATTGGTAATTGGGACGATGATTGTTATGACTGGATCACTATAAACTATGCTATAATCATCACTCTGATTTAAAATGCCAGTTTGAGACTGCTTGTATATAGAGCTTAAACAAATGAAGCGCTGTACATGCAGTAGGCAAAATGTTCAATTGGTGAACATGAGTTGCACTTTACTTCAGATGATTATGGTATAATTATATAATGCTAGGTATAGCATTTTAAAAATGCTACAACAGTTTGTACTCCGTCTGTTTTGCTATCAATTTCATGCATTGTATAATTATAGATTGTAGCTATATCATATGTCAAAATGGGACTGATTTTGCAGGTAGAGGAGCTGAATATGATATGGCAAAACCAGAATGGTGGTGACCACACATCTTCCCCAATGAGGGGCAGGTGTGCTTCTCAATCTGCTTCAGCTACTACTACTGGTACTGAAAGATTGCTCGGGACAAGTGTACCAAATTTAAAGGTATGTATCTGTTGTACTTGAGGTAGTGGTGAGGTTAGAGTTGTGGTTTGCCTTTGTAGTTTGTTTAGCATGATAAGGGCCTGATTCCCCCAAAGCCATATAGCATTTTGACCTCTGAGATCAAAGGAAACACTGTGCCACTATCTAGATACTGGCACATGGCTGAAGTTACCTAAAGCCCACCCTCCACCCAGTAACCTGAAACGGTCCCTTTTATAGTATAACACTGTTGCAGTATAAATTCACGTCACAACTATTACATACCAACTTAACATATTACCATACACATGTACTGTGCAGTCACCGTTACAGCAGATGACAGGATCAGACAGAGTGGAAGTGGAAGCTGGAATCAAACCATCAATGTTCGGTGGTACACTACGTCGCAAAAAACCTCCGGTGGCTAGACCTCCGCAAGAGAAAAAGACTGAGCAAGAAACTTCAGGAGCTGACGTACGTTACAAAATCATCATTATGGCCTATATAATTATAGTATAAGGCCTGTAGTGTATAATTATAGTGCATGGTGTCCAATATGCACACAATTGAAACTTAGTCATGAGCACTTTTGTTGGATCTGCAGACTGAACTCGCGAAAATTTTGAACCGGAGAAGGAGAAAAAATGGTGAAGTTTCATCAGTTCAAAATGTGGAGACACTTGACAAAGTGAGCTAGTGCTGTCATTGTGATTGTGATTATAATTAGATGCAAGGAAAATTCACAGATCAAACTTTGTACTGTTCTATATCTCCCACATGCCTATGAATATACATAATAATTATTATCTCCATAATTATTCATAATTTAATTCCATTTAGGATGTCACCAATGCAGTACCTATTCCCCAACAAGTGGGTGCAATGGTGCAGGCTCCCGACAGTAAACCACCACCGACAGATGCAAATCCTAAAACTTCAGTTATACCGCCTCCTGACAGTGAACCACCACCAACAGATGAAGATCCTAAAACGTCAGCTGTACCCAGGCCCTCCCCTCCTCCTGTATTGGCTTCAGCTATACCCAGACCCTCCCCTCCTCCTGTATTGGCTTCAGCTATACCCAGACCTTCCCCTCCTCCTGTATTGGCTTCAGCTATACCCAGACCCTCCCCTCCTCCTGTAGCATTGAGACGGGTAAATTCAGTGAAAATTAGGCGTGAAAAATCAGAGAACAGCAGAACAGAAGAACGGCGTAGATCATTCCTACACCATGTAAGCTATAGCTATACAGTGACTATAATATAATTACGTACGTAAATATTACTCTTACGTCATAATTATATATTATGTTAGAACTACAACAAAGTGATGGCTGCCACTTTTTATATTGCAGTGTCCATATTCACAAATGACACTCTCTACAGTGCATTATAAGCAACAGTGTATTATAAGCATGCAGTGTACATTAAAGATACGTATACTCCCACAGCATTCCACCACCATAACAATCACATGCATGCTCTCACTATAACAAGTACTCACATATCACATGTCACATGTATAGGATCATCACGAGACTAAAGAGGTGGAGCGTAAACCATTGAGTGCACTACCGAAAATTGAGAAGCCTCGCGAGAATCCTGTACCACCTCAGGAAGCCCTAAAATCACAACCAATATTAATTAGTGGTAACCAAAGCAAGCAAGCTATCACTGATGCTGGGTCCACTATAGCAGGGACACAAGCAATCAAACCAACGGAACAAGGATTCCAACTTCATCAAAAATTTTCTGCTAACCCGTTCACAAGTAATGTTCCTGAACCCACGATAAGTAGCACAGCAACCCGATTGCTGCATGATGAAAAAGTCCTTTGTGTTGCTCATGAACAGAATCATACCAGGGTTGATCCTCAAGCTGCTAGGGGAGGAACAATAGAGACAAAAGTTGAGGCTTTTAAAGCTCATGAAAAACCAGGAGCAATTCAGAATCAGAGAGAGGGTTTAAACATTGGGGAGCTACCCAATCATGATGAAGAAAAACAGGACAATACTGACCAAACAGTGAGGCGTCTTCAAGATGGGCACACAAGGATGGAGGGTGAATTGAAGTTACAGCATGAGGAAACACGTCGTTTGGAACAGAATTATAAGGTTAGTGGTGCATGGTGTTGAGAACCTATACGTATAATTATGAGTTCAATTAGTATGAGATGTCACTAGCTGTATATGCTGCTGATTAGTGCATGCATGGTATCTTTGTGAGCACATCAGTACTAGTTTGCATATATGGTATACTACTCCTATATGTATTATTTAGACCATTTGTGATGGCAAGGCACTATGCTATATATATATATACAGACTGCATGCATGTGCACGCATGTTCTTAATGAAACCTCTTGAGTGTTGGTGGTGATTAATTCAAAAGGATGTAATTTATTTATTGTTCTATCTATTATTTTAGAGACAAATTGATAGTATTCATCAAGAAATGCAAGAAGAGAGAAAGCAATTTCAAGATGAGCAGACACGAATGAAGGGTGAACTGAACTTACAACAAGAAGAAAAGTGTCGTTTGGAATTGAATTATAAGGTTAGTGGTGTTGAGTGCTAAGAGATTAATAATTATAATTATGCATGTAGTTGAATTAGGCCAACAGTTTTGTGATGGCAGGCATGTTGCGTATTTTATGTCGTTGTGTTTTACGTCTGTAATTCAGTATACTATTATGCATGTACGTATATTCAGTATACTATTATGCATGTACGTATATTCAGTATACTATTATGCATGTACGTATATTCAGTATACTATTATGCATGTACGTATATTCAGTATACATGTACGTATATACAGTACGTACCCTATACGTATCATTGCAGCAGTTGATTTGTGATTGTATACAGTTAATTATGCTACAGATTGTGTGCACTATTCTTATAGTATGTGCATGTGTACAGCACCCATGCACTTGCATGTAAAGACATCATTATCAGCTGTTACCGTATAATTATTTTGTGTATTATTTTATTATTTAGAGACAAATCGGTAATCTTCAGGAAGAAATGCAAAGAGATAGGACACAGCTTCGAGATGAACACACGAGGATGGTAGGAGAAATGAAAACACAGCATCAGGACGAATTACATCGTTTAGAACACCAGGTGATGCGCTGTCTGTAGATGATGTAATTATAAACCATGCAGCAAAAACGTTCATGATATAAACTATTGCTAATAGCTAGTAGCTGTTGTGTGGCTTTGACACCTCCACCGAGGCATCAGCACCCGCGGTGCTTTCATTGTATTTTAATTTTATGATGATGTAATTATAAACCCTAACATTTCACGCATACAGGTACACACGACACAGAATTCAGTTCAAAGAAATGGCAGAGATGCTGAAATTAAAGACTTGAGGTCGAGACTTGAAGCAGCTCACGAGCACGTGGCCAAGCAAAATGACACCATTGTTCAGATGACTTTTGACTACGAGGCGCTTCAGATTCAGATAGAAGAAGTGAACTCTCAGGAGATAGTTAAAGATCTTGAGGGAAAAGTTGAACACTATCAAATTCAAGTAAGCATATGTATTACGTTTCTGTATCTTTCTTCGATTGTGTATACACGTCTCTTGGAAAAATCATAAATGCTTGACCAAGTATGCAGAACATAGTTTACAGAGCCTATATAATTATTGTGGTCCCACTGCATGTGTACACTTTAGCTATAATATTAATTAGTGATTGACTTACGTCAAGCTAGGGCTTATAAAGAGAAGAAGGCATGCATGCAACTCACTTCTATACCCTATGTAATCAGAGACATACATAGAATCCAGTAGACCCCACTATATATACCCCCATGCGGGGCTGATTGAAAGTAAATCCCTCCCATACCCCCACTTAATAACCCCGGAATTTGACTACACGTGTGCATCTTTCCTGCATGGATCTCTTGTATGTTTGTATACTGAGGAAGTCAAATTCCCCACCCTATATCTCGCTCCTCAGGGTTACTTGCTAAATTAAAACCCCACCTTGCCCCGCAGGGGGGTAGTGGGGACTGACATCAATAGGTGCACAAGTGCAAGCATTTCGCCCACGGGAATGTAGTAACAGATTAAGTTTGCTGATTCTGAGAATAGTTACATGTACATTAGCCTCGATCCCAGCCCCTCTCACTAGAGGGCCTGGTAACCACCGTTTGCGCGTGGGTGGATTCAATAGTAAATTTGTTAGTAAAACTCTTTGTAATTTATCAATTAACCTTTTGTACTATGGTCACCCACGTGGTTGATTAAACTATTTAGTGTCAAGAGAGAGAAATCGCCATCACAACTCTAGGCTCATACGAGGAGCACTGATCTTACTGAGATAGCATCAAACAAGCGTCTGGAAGCAAGTAGATTTGCCAGAGCCGGTCGGTACTGACAGAAAAACGCCTACCACTCTACCACAGTACAAAAGAAGACAAAATCTGGCTTTTCAACACTGGAGAGAGCTTGAACAAGAGCAGAACAGAAGTAGAAGCCATCACAACAAAACTAGTCACTAGTCTAGGTCGTAAATGTTGTAAGTAGCTACTGCTGTGATTTGTGCAATGACATAATTGTAAAATGTACAATATACTGACTAATTTACTAAGATATCTCGATCCCCAAGAATCTTGGGGCAACTGACGCATGCGCAGACAGTGTATACCAGGCCATCTTTCTCAACTGAGAGCGGCCTGGAATCGAGGCTACGTGTACATGCTCTGCTTACGTTTAGGTTTGCAGATGAAAAGAGTTGTACACTGATATTGCATGATTGGAAAAACAGTACTAAAATAGATTTTCTAACACCAGAAGTGAAATGCAATGCACTTTGCATTTTCCATAATAGGTCAGTCAATATGAGAACGACTTCAATGAAGAGCGAGCCGCTCGAGAGAGAGCTGTAGGCGAACAAGCAAGTGAAAAAAGGAGGCACCAGTTTGAAATGCAAGTGCTTGAAGACAACCTCAAAGAAGCTGTGGAATCAGAGAGAACACTTAAGCAGCATGCAACAACAGAGCTCGATGAATTGAGGAGAAAACAGGCTGGATTGGAGAAAGAGTTCAACAAAGCATTGGCTATCCAAACATCACAACTGGATGCAGCTCGGGCAGAGAAGGCACGTCTGCTTACAACATCCGATCAGACTTGGTTGGATCATCAGAGAGAGCTAGACGAGATACGTCAACAAAACGATGGTTTGAATCATACAGTCAAGAAGTATGAAGCTGACATTCAACAGCTGCTCTCTGATAACGAGGTAAATTATACAACTGAAATAAACGTGTGTTGAATATTGTTTCCACTATTGTTATAGCGCACCCGTGAACTGGACAGAAAAATCGGTGAATACAATATTATTGTACAAGCCCTGAAAGTAAGTTGTTAGTACAATTTTGACTTGTAAAGTATTCACAAAATAACCACGAAACCTTGCTGTCAGGATGTATCACATTGTATATGTGTTTACAGACTAACCTTCAACGTCAGAAAGATCAGAACCAAAATCTCACCACAACAAATCAGGAGCTAAATGTAAGAAGATGCATTTGCTTCAATCCTTTACTCCCATTCTACAAATGTACAGGTTATCCTTCAGCAACGGGATCACAAAATCCAACAGCTAGAGGTAGTTAACAAATTGCTAAAATTGCAACTGTTACAATTGATTTTGTGCATGTATACAGGTCTGTTTGAGTAACAAGGATGAGTTGTCTCCCTACATTCTACACCAAATCCCAGATCTTGGAGAGTGTAAAGGGGCGGGTTCGTACGGATCTGTCCACAGTATCCAGCTCAATGGGATTAGTTGTATTGCCAAACGAATTCACGACATATTGCTTGGTCAAGGTAAAGAAGAAAGGGTGAGCTTGGAAGACAAACGAGCTGCCTACCAGAAGTTCTATACCGAGTGTGTGTTACTGAGTCGAATGCGTCACCCCAACATTGTCCAGTTCATGGGTGTGCACTACGGGCCACAGAGAGACTACGGGAAAGAGCTCACACTAGTTATGGAGCGCCTGTACATGAATCTCGAGGATTGCTTAAAGCAGTATAAAAATGTAGAAATGTGGCTAAGGGTGTCAATTCTTCTAGACATCTCCCAAGGTTTGCTCCACCTTCATTCTCAAGGCATCATTCACCGAGATTTGACAGCTGCCAACGTTCTCCTCACTACGAGCTTCCATGCTAAAATTGCTGACCTTGGTGTGTCAAGAATCATCAATGTCCACCCTCTGGCTGCCTCTAAGCAGTCAATGATTCCTGGGGCCCTTGGATATATGCCCCCTGAGGTACTTGCTGAGAGACCTGAGTATGGCTCTGCTTTGGACATTTTCTCTTTTGGTGTGCTAATTCTGTTCGTCCTTCTTCAAGTGTTTCCACAATATTTTGACAATCTTGTTACTCCAGACGGATTGATTCGCAAGGAATCTCATATTCAAAAACGTTCGAAATGGATCAACAAGTTATCATTCGAAAATCCCTTTCGCCAACTAATTTGTGACTGCCTTCAAGATGATCCTGCACGAAGACCTGCCACTAACAATCTCAATTCTAGTCTCATTCAAATTGCCAAGACGTACCCCAAACCTTACCAAGATATTATCAATATGCGAACACATTTGGTAAGCCAATCATTGTGTGGTATAGTGATTTATTTACTCGGTGCATGTGTGTCTATTATGCAGGCTCAGCCACAACAAGGTTTCCCCCGCTACTCTTGATAACTCTCTCTCTGCCATATATATATAGGGAAAACCATAAGTCAGTTATAGCATTAACTTATAATATAGGGTTTGACTCTGCTGTTTTCTATAAGTATCGGCGAGCTTTTACAACTTCGATATTTAATCCTGTATCTTATGATTAATCTGAACGACGGCACACATTTCTTCATTACCTGCATATTTATGTTTTGATACTGTCACAATGTACCAATTCTCGAAGCTTGTATATAGCTACATGCATGCATTGGAGTACATCTATTAAGCAACAATTTAATACTTATACGACAGTGAATACGCGATACAGTTAATTTCAATAATTGCATGATCGGCCTATAGCTATCTATATAGCTGATTTATAACTCCCGATAATAGGGTTGGTAAATATGCTCGAGATATTCCCTATAATTATTAGGCTATTCTTTTATTCTCATTAACAGCCTTCTTGACTTGTTTAATCATCTATGTTTGAAAACAACATTTCACAATGTCAGGCATAGCTACTTGGCTCCCTGTAAGAATAGTTATGGCAAGACTGGGGGTCAAACACATTTTTCTCATAATACCCCTTGTGGTACAGTAGAACCTCGATTATCCGGCCCTCGATTATCCGGAACCTCGATTATCCGGCTTGGCAGTTTTCTTTTTAATCAGATTACATAATTCAGAAAATGGGCGTGTCCCTCAAATGCGCATGCGTGTTGCAGCTGTTACCATGGAGACATGCCTGCTTTTCTTTTGCGCATGCGCAGACAACATGCGGCACTGCTGTTCATCAATAAAGTGGGTGGATCAAGGCGTGGTTTATCTATTCGATTATCCGGCATATTCACTTATCCGGCCTGCTTCTGGAACCAAGGTGTCCGGATAATCGAGGTTCTACTGTACCAAATTCCTGCAGATGCATCGTTATATAAAGTCATGCATAAGTGCAGTTTATTACTATTGTAAGTGTAGCAGCTAAACTCACAGAGACCATTATTTCTCTTGCAATGAAGCTTCTTATAGCTGTGGCTCTGTTGGTTGTTGGACTCTCCCCTAGCCCAGGCTTCAGTCAGTTTGGTGAGGGCTCTGGACAGATCACTGAGGCACCAACTGATGGTAAGTGAGGGGAAAAGTGAGTATTTATAGTATGTTATAGAGTTTGGTCTTAAAGCTGTATAGCTCAATTATTATTGAGAAGTTTTATCTTGAGGCGTAGCTGCAGTAGGGATACGAAAACTGATGATGTGTGTGTGTCGATCTGTTCCCGCTGTAACTGCTCAACAGTTGCAATGCGATGAAAGAAAGACTTCTTCTCCTCTTCTGTGCATGTGCAATGGATTCATTGTCAACAAACTATATCCTTGCGCATGAAGATCATTCATCAAAAAGCTATCGGATACATGTATATCAGTGGCGTAGGAAGTGGGGTGGCTCCAAGGGCTGGAGCCCCCCCTTGTTGGAGAGCAATGTTTAGCTTGAACTGTTGAGCTAGCTTAGCTACAGCATGCTAGCTGCAGCCAGCTATAATTATATGCTGAAACTGTAAATTACGTGATTATTTCAATGATGGGCTAGGCTTCAAGATCAAAGCGATAGATCTACCACAGAGATAAGGATTGATCTGTGAGCCTAGTCTCGAATTCCAGCCTCTTTCAGTCTTTGCAAGAATACGAAGTTGGGGAGGGTGTGGCCAGACTATACTATCAGCCCCCCCTTTCAAAAAATCTTTCTATGCCACTGTATATATATACCTTAGCAGGTGCTATACTAAATCTCAAAGTCTGCAAATGGATCGCGAGAATCACTCTAAGCCCATGTATTAATTACCACAAAGCCATGCGCACACAACATAACTATATGACTTCTAATTGCTCTGTAAACCACAATTAACTACCGCATATAAAATTCTGAGAATTGAGGGATTAGCAGCAATTCATATGATATGCTAGTTCACAATTCAATTCCGCAATTTGCTGATACTGAATACTTAACACACTACCGTATACCTCGCTTGCGCATGCGCACCGACACATAATCATGGGATGCATCATCATATTTTAGTGTTGTCATTTCTACATGAAATTTCAAAAGATGTGTTTCATTTATCATGTTTTATGTTACTGTAACGAATGTGTTTTTACTGTGTAACAAGGAATTATAGATAGTATGTTTATGTATTGTTCATGTATTATTGTCTGTATGGACCTTATTTCTAGTACAAAAAGCTGATGAACTTGCTGAAATCAAAGATATAAAGCATTCTTTGCAGTAGGCAGTACATGATTAGCAATTACGTTGCAAACATATTGAACATAACATGTGGGTGTAGTTTCCTGTTTGTCTGTCATAAGAGGCAGTTTTGCATGAAGTTGGTCAGTTGGGAGCACAAAACTTGTCCTCCGTCTGGAATCAAGAAGGTCCGCTTGTGAGAGGTTATTTTGTGTACTTATAGATAGTAATTTCAATCCGTGAAATTAGCAAATTTTAAATTAGACGCAATCCATTCCACTTGTTGCATGCATCTTGCACACTGAGGAAGTGCAGCCTGGGATCGAGGCTACTTGCACACTAGACTGATTTAAGAAAATTGGCCTTCATGGGAACACGGTCACTTGCACACTTGCCACTATAGATCTAGCACAGGAAGTGAGACTTATATAATAATATTATGGTACTTGAAGGTAGAGTTGTGAAGAATTTAACCATGCATTACATATAATTATATTATAAGTAACATGGCCTTACACCGGTTTTTCAAAATGTGTATGTTAAGATGACGAAAAGTAGAAAATGTGGACAGTAAGGCAAATTTAAGCTAAATTGGTAAAAAAATGAAATTTTGGTCACTCAGGGCCTAGGGGTTGGTAGATTTAATATGCTCGAGATACAGTAGACTCTCGTTGGCTATTCCGGCTCTCTGAAGTAAGGTCACCTCATAACTATAGCACCATGCACTTCAGATACGAAGTATACTGCACGGATTGCTAGCTAGATATTTACTTTGATATTTACTCACGGTACAAAACTCGCCCTGCATGCATGAAATGCAGCCCGGGCTCTCTATTCCGTATTATACTGGTTAGTATAATTATTGGCTGCCCCAAACTAGGTTTTCAATATATGTTTATTACGGCCGGATATGATGTTTTTGGTGTAGTGTGGCAGATAAAAATAATCCTTCATTTATCCTCGAGACAGAACCGCAAAATTAGTCATTAGGTAAGGTCATTTTTTTTTAGCTGCGGCTATTTTCTGAATTGCAGCCACGTCGCTATTCCGCAAGCTAGCTGCACTAGCTGTCCCAAGGGTGACCGGATTAACGAGAGTCTACTGTATTACCTATATTCTTTTATGCTCAAGTTAACAGCTTTTCAATAATTATTGTTCTTTTTATTCCTCCAATGCACAAGGGGTAGAGCCTATGTCGTCACACAAGAAAAATAGTATTCTTCTAATCAATTAACTACTATCAGGACTGCTATCAGGCCTACACTTTTACTAACATTCGTACTGACCTGTATGTACAAAACCTACCCATCATTCTCGTAATTGTGCCTATTAATTATGCGCAGCATAATTCTCACCAAAAAATGTCACCTAAAATGGCCTATTATGCTCAAAATGATGCCAGCATAATCTACTTACCCCTATTAAAGCCACTGGATACCTGCATGCCTTGATACTTTAGAGCTCGTTTTTGCTCTTCTGACTCTGAGTCTGAGCACTCGATAATTGCAATCCGTCTTCATCATATCAATTGGAATCTAGAGCTCTCCTTGAACAATTTTCGCTTACTGTGTCACTGAACTATAAAAGTTTGCAGGCAAATTTCGTATTAATTTTTTGACAGACGACTGTTTTTGGCTCATGTGACTTCATTTACACATCATGTAACTCTAACAAAAGCTATCATGAAGTCATTCATAAGTGTATATATTATGTGTCTGAAAATGTACTGTCTTAATAATTGCGCACCTCTTTTATAGAATCTGTATCAATTGACAGAGTGGAATTCGAGTACAATTATCGTCATGTCTACCTGCGTATCTACTTTAACAACTTGAAACGCGGCCGCCGCGACATCGTTAACGATTATGACTTTCCTGAACGCGAACATCCATCTGATGAACCGTGCTTTTTGAATAAACTTGTTTTAAGAACTAAGGATACGAATGAAACTTTCCAGGCTGAATACCCGGGTTTTTGCACATCTTTCTACTACAACAACTACGTTCAGATCAAAATGGATCCTAGAGATTATTTGAGGCTGAATTTGGGCGATTTTATCAATACAACTTCTACTATGCCCTTGGAAATGTACACTGCAGATATGCTTGGAGATCCTTTCGACCTTCGAATAGAGCCATATGATGCCATTGAGTGTGATGTGATATTGCGCTTGTACCGTGACTACTTCGATTACCATTATAAAATAGATTATTGGATGGATGAGGGGATTCTTATGATTCATGTGAATACTTTAATTGACGTTGCGACTGTCAATGCCAGCAAGCTATCACTCTCTCGCAATTACTATAATCCGGATGCAAACAACATTGTTAACATTACGGGTGGTGAGGTGCTGAACCAGTCGCCTGGCTTAACATCGTCTGTGGCTATCAAACTGACTTCTAGTGATCAAGATCTTCTTGCGAGCAAAGGATTATGCAGGTACAATCTAGTCTGTTTCATGACCATTAAATCTGGATTTGCTGCTACACACTATGGCTTAAAGGTTCGTTCCCCCCGGCCCTATGCCTATGCAGTCTCCAATCTCGGGAGAGCTCCCACAGGTAATTAAATGGAATGTGTTATAATTATAATGTTCCACGTTAGATGTAAGTGTTTGACGATACAATCAATGATCACTATACAATTATTTTTTGCAGAATCTGAGCCAGTGTCGATGTCTATTCAGCTAGAGTACATTGATGGGTTGATTTTGGATGTGACGCTCGGTTTAGGTCAGCCATTCACAGTTCGATCTTATATCGTGGAGAGTATCATCAGGTAAGATATAAGCAGGCACGAGACAATTATTAGAGTATTATTATAATGATTAATAATTTAATTGATAGGGAGAATTTATACATGCGTATACTTAGTGCTTACACAACACCCTCTCCCTCCCCCTCTACAGTGTGACGTGTACTAGCAGGGACACTAACGAACATGTAAACCCCATGCTGGAGATTGACAATGGTGCAGTATCTATTCCTGATAGCTATATCAGGAATGATTGGCCCAACTCCACTACCTTGAATGCACCCAGGGGGCTAGCTGAGTCTGGTTTGGAAGGTTACTACACGTGCAGGACAGAGGAAGATACTTTCCTCAGCCCTCACATTCTGCATTCGAGTAAGTCAGTACGTATAGAGCATTGTATGCATGAAGTACTCATAATTATACTGAGGCTTTGTCCATACACATCATGCATAATTATAAAACTCTTCTAACAACTATAACATAGTTATACATTGTAACATGCTTGAATCACTATACCATAATTATATATTATACATCAGTCTCATAATTATTATTATTGTGAGTTTATATACTTTCTCTTTATTCAGATAGTTATCACCTATTTTTCTACCAAGGAGACTCAGCTACTGCTAATCTTGATGAAGAACTTGTACTACGCTTTGCACATGCCGATTTTAATTTAGTACGTCTTCTCTATTTGTATACTGCTGGATATACGCCACCTTTTGAGTACCGTTTTGAAATGAACACACCATTTCCGTACCATGCTGAGCTGCACATCAACATGGCCCAGGTGGACTACGAGGGAGTGTACTTTGTCACAAAAGGAACGTATTTTCGTCGACGCCCAAGCTTTGTTATCCACGTCAAGGGTAAGTTCAATCTGCATGGCTGTATAGTAAATCCCCGAATGTGTTTCTATTATGATATTAAAGCAATGCTTTTTAATAATTACGAAGCCATAAGTCGCTCATCAAGCATACGTATAATTATGTACACTATATTGTTGTATTGGTTTCTACATGGAGGAAGGCAGTGTTATGTATTCCCAGAGGGCGCGTGCATGCAGCCTCTAGTCAATTGTAATCTTGCATGCACCTCAAATGTATAGTCGTAGAGAATGATTACAATTAATTAATGTATAGTCGTATAATTACTGGTGCCTATTGATCTTGCTTGATTTATTTTAGTCAGGCCTGAGTAGCTGACCATGCATGGTATGGGATTTGCATGGTTGTCTGTACACATCACGGTTCGTTAAAAAATACTTGAAAGTTATCAGCATCTTCATTAGAACGAACCATTACCTGTGTATTTATTAATTTCTCACAGCTCCTACGTTTACTCTCTACCCACCGGTCCTGACTGTTCTCAGCTCTGACACAACCGCCTCTCTCACTTGTACTTCCCACCGTCCAGATGTTCATGTGCTGTTTTCTGGACATCTGACCTCTTTGGGAATCACGACAATCAAAGCTAAAAGCTTTGTGAGATTAGATTTTGAGCTGAACAAACATCGTATTGGTATGCTAGAAGGGAGAGAGTTTATCTGTGAAGCCAGGAACTCAACTAATTACACAACAGTAGTGGCAACTGCCAGCTTAACCTTCAGGGAAGTGCCAGGTGATTTTAGTCTATATAATATTTTAATTTAAGTTTGACTATAATTGTGTACTCGCTGCAGCTCGATTGTCTCTCTTTGCGATTGAACCTGACAGCGATCGTAAGCAAGTTATGGATGGTGCCAAAATTGATACAGCCAGCACATTTGAATGCCTGTGGTATATCAATCCTACACGAACGGATCTTGAGACTATTCCTGGGATGTTGTTATGGAGAATCCACCTCCTAGAGTCCAAACAAGAAATAGATATCACTTCAGACATTAGTGATAAAGATTTTATAGTCACTATCCTCAAGAATAGTATCACTCTCAATATTCTCGGCAATTTCTTAGGAAGTGTTTCGTGTATCTACGGGAATGACAGTATTAAGATCAACGTTATCACTAAATGTAAGTGCGTGTGTATAAATATACCGGAGTTAGTGAAATGCACGCATGTGTGTGCAGAGCCGCTAGGATTATTGTATTTCTCTCTTTAGCTCTAGTTTTGGACTTTCTTCCTATCCTCTCTGGTGATGCTATGGAATTATTTGATAGTGATGATGGATGTTCACAGCGGATTTACTCGAGTACTGGCATTCCTTTTGGATCAGAAACATACCAATACGTTCATGTGAGTTAAAGATATAGGTGTACCTCTTAAACAGTGCATGATCCACACAAAAACACACACAAACATGCAGCAACCTCACTCATAACTACTGTACACCTATAATATGAATAACCGTGATACTGTTTCCTTTATCCTCCTGTAGGTCTGCACGAATGGTATGCTGACTGTTGGCACTCCACCTCTCTTTCTCGGTACAGCAAAAGAACGATTCCCTACACCCGATGTCAGGATCAGCCAATCAAATTTACTCGCTCCATTCTGGAACGACCACGATGGCCGTGATCCTACCTCTAGCGTAATGTACAAAGTGTTCAGTGGTACTGCTGGTTTTATGAATATTGTGAGCACCTTCATCTCAAACTATATTGATGCTAAACTATTTGGTGCATTTGAACCCACCTGGATGCTAGTAGCCTCCTGGAGAGATGTTCCTCCATATCCTTACACTGCAACAGACAGAGGAAGAGTGAGTGCTGTGTGTGTGTGCGTGTGCGCGAGTGTATATACATGTAATAGACTGATGGTACAGGGTCTATTAATAATAATAACATTGGGTGCCCCAACTAGCATGGATTTTTAAAACTAGAGGAAACTTTTAAAGCCTCAGAGTAATGGTTAGGAGGCAGTTATTTTATGAATGTTTTCTATATCAAAAATATATGTTCCCTTTTTATTTATAGAATTCATTTGAAGCCATTATCATAACTGATGGTGTAGTAACCTTTGCTGTCTACACGTATAACTGTGATGATCTGCAATGGAGTCAGTCGCAGGATGGTGACTATTCTACCATCGGCTACAACATCAATCCAGCCTCATTTTTTGGTAGTGATAGTGACGAATTGTCTTTGTTCCAAAATCATCGTCTGTCAAATCTTCCTATGAACGAGATGATTGCATGTTCCAGCCTTGCTGGAGGATCACGTTATCATAACGAAGTGTATTTTGTTGGCCGGTCTAAAGATACCACGCAATTGGCACGTGCAGAATGTACCAGCTCTATCAATAACGATACCTTGTATGGTGACATCATTGATGGAACCACACTAAAGGATGGATGCCCTTGCAACTCGGCTCAAGCATCAAGAGACTTTGCTTATAGTTTCATTGATATGTTTGAGTTGACATTAGACCCTTTGTATGCTGAGCAGTTCTGTGTGACTCAGAGATTTCCCCAGAAGAACACCATTCTCTGTTGCTATAGGTAAGAGGAACCATGCAGAGAGAGTTCAAATAGATTTGGGTTCTTGCATGTTATTTATATTATTAGATCCCATTTGAGTGTATTTAGCAGGGAACTATGAGCTATAGTACCGGTACTATAGATTGCTCTGGGCTACAAACTACAACATTGTACATTGTATTGTGATTTACAAGAAGATACACATGTAATTACATAAAAATTATTGTAGCTAGATGCTCTGTCTCGTAATATAATAACAGAACTATAGAATGAAAGAGAGAAGCTATAGTTGTTTTTTTTGGCTTTGTTCGAGAGTAGTAGGAGACACTCGTTTTTTGGGCAGTGTGCTGTGCTTTTTTGCTGCAAGGATGTATGGGGGAGGAGCTGGATGTATGGAAGTGCTGGGATTCTAGCTTTGGCTTCTTCCTAAAGTTCCTTTCACTTTGTTCAACTTGAACTTCAAGAGTAGTATAGGAGCCGCTCGTTTGCTGGGCTTGTTTGCTGCAAATTTTAGCTTAGGTGTCTTCCTTTCGCTTTGTGAGAGTAGTACGAGCTGCTCGTTTTTTGGGAAGTGTGCTGGGCTTGTTTGCTGCAAAACTGGGGGAGGAGCTGGATATTTCCGTTTTGTGGGTGGAGCTAGGACTATAATTTTGTCAATCAAACTGAGGTGGAGGAACAGGGTTGACTTGAATAGAGACCACAGATTTAGTAGAGACACAGAGATGCCAACTTTATAGATATTAGTTTTCAAAACTGAGAATAATGATGCAGTTGCTAGGTTGGCTGTTTATATAGGTTGACTGTTGCTAAGCTAGTGCATTTTTAGTAGCCAATAGGTTTTGGGATCTAAATCAGTTAGAACATGTGCATTCAGTATCTATGGTTATAGTGTCCCTCATCCATCGGGCTAAAGCCCTCGAGCTTTGGGACACTATAACACATAGATACCTCATGCCCATGTTCTAACTATAACATAGTCATTGTGTTATGATCGTATTAATTATTCTAGACAAAGCAGTGGAGCTCTCAACAATGTTGGTGGTATCAGTGGAGTGGTGGCGTACAGTCCTAGCTTCTTCCCAAAAGAGTTCCTTGATAATGATTACAACTTGCGACGCAAATGCAGCATAGGAGGTGAAGCTGACACACTGTACAGGACTCGACGACCTCCAGTTACCTGTGCCATTTATTCGCCGCCAAGAAGAAGTGAGTGGTAAACTAGATACATACAGTTAATAGTATTATATATACGTAAATCCTACAGAATCCCCTAACCATACCGACACCTATTCTTCCCCAATCGATTTGCTAAAGAATGCATGTTATATAGCTATACACTATATTGATAAGCGACCCTCGTATAAATGCTAGATTGACCTTAACCCTAACATCCTAACCAGACTGACACCTATTCTGCCCCAATCGGTGTGCTATTTATCTATAAGAATGTTAGCTATTGATAAGCGATGAATGGTATTGAATAATTGTTGTATATATAATCATTTGAGAGATTGAATACTGCCGGCTGGCCATTATAGGATCCACCACATTAATTATCACAATTTCCACGTCACAATAATGTGTCTGATCATCCGAGTTGTTAGGTGCATGCATGCATGCATATTAATGCCCCTGAGGTGTGATATAATTATAGTGCGAGTGGGCCCTTCATGATCAAGCTCTCTAGCTCATGTATACATTACATTACAAATAACAGATGGAGAGAACAATTTATCATGCTGTGCGAAGTAGTATATCAAACATACCCATTACGTTCTTCTTAAGTAATACTAAAAGCAGATCCTATATCTCAAGTTGGGTCGTCATTTACAGAAACTGGGCAACTTGATTAGGTACTTGACAGGAGCAAGATTTTTCAACTTAGGGAACTTGCTTAGATTTGTGAAAAATTAAATCGAAGGAGGAACCTAGCCTTATCTTTCATCTGATCTACTAAGCCGAGCAAACCATATACCATAGTGCCTAGTATTCCCTAATCTAATTATTACACTATTGACAAGCAACCCTCTACTCTTCCTATTGGATAGTCCTAGCTCTACAGTTACGAGCACACAGTCAGTCCTAGCTTACACACACATGCACACATGCACACACACACACACACACACACACACACACACACACACACACACACACACACACACACACACACACACACACACACACACACACACACACATGCACACAGCCTTCTGTACGGGTGATCCTCATCTCACCAACCTTGATGGAGCTAAGTTTACATTCAACGGTTGGGGAGAGTACATTCTACTGGAGTTGGAGACTAATGATACCACGTTCTGGGTACAAGCTCGTATGCAACCACTTGTTGATTCTCTGGCTACTGAATTAGGTGGTTTCGCTTTCGCTATGAGCAGGGACACTCCTGTTGAAGTATGTGAGGGGAATTTAATAGATTGAATTGACTATATGTGTGAATTCTATTTCACAATGGTTTTCCCTCAAACAGATTCGCCTGAATGCAACTAGACAGCTTGAGATTCTAATCAATGGAGAAGATGTGACTAACCAACTGGTCAACCTCCATGCTTCTATATCCACTGACCTCTACTCTGTGTCTCGAAGCACTTCCAATTCCATTCTGGCTACATTTCCGAATGGAATGGGATTAATGGTAAATCTCTCGAGCATGCTCACCTTCACAGTCATCATCCCTGATGCCTTCCGTGGACTAACTAGAGGTACATAACATTCATATAATAAGTACACACTTTGTTTTGAATAGGCTGCATGCCTCCCTCTAATCACAAATATGTTACTGCATTTTCTGAACTTATATAAGTATGCATTTATTGAATGCCTCGTGCAGGAATGGTTGGGAACTACAACGGTGATGTCACTGATGATGTTATATTCCGAAACGGAACTATGGTGCCTATTAGTGAATTCTCCTACCGGATACTACATCAAGTGGGACTGTCATGTAAGTGACCTGAGTGTAACTACCGCTAATTTATCGGACAGCTAAAAATTGTCCGGGTATGATTGAAATTTATTGTACAGGTGAGATGTCAGGATTATTAGAACAGGCATGCAGCTGTTTTTAAATTATTTTTTCACGTGGCTGCATGCGAGCTAATAGTACAGTGTGCGACTGAACAGTTGCACTAACTAAAAATTAATTATTAAACCTAATGTGCTCAAGCTAATTTATATGTCCGTGCATATCAATAAAAGATGCAATAATAAATTATAATTGACATGTACATTGTGTATTTTTGTGATCACAGGGCAAGTGGAGGCTTCAGAGTCTCTCTTCACTTACCCTGAGGGCATGACTACTGAAGACTTTGCTGTCCTTGACCACGATCCACCGTACCTGGATGAAGTGGTAGCCAATGCATCAGCAGAAGTGCTTCAAATGTGTGGAGACAATGACGAGTGTATTTTTGACTCCATAGAAACAGGGGACATCAATATAGGCCTTGAAACTAAGTTGATGATTTCTAAAATCAATGAAGATGAGAAGTTTGCATGTACGTTATTTATGAATTAAACTTTTAATGCCAGTATTAATACATGTGTAAATTACAGCTACTTACGTACTGCTAATCATCACCTTTACCCACAGCCAACTTCCCTCCCCTCATCTATGGTCCTGACAGTCTCTATGTTACGCTGGGGGAAGAGGCTGTACTGGTGTTCAATGTGACTGATGACAAAGGTAATATCAATGTTACACTGGTGGATGGACTGCCAGCTGGGGCCACTTTACTGCCTACCCCTAAGGGCAACTGTACAGTGGAGTATACCTTCAGGTTGGAACTTGATGCGATTACCGATATTTCTCTCATGTTTTTGGCTACTGATGAGCTGGATGCTGGATCAACTCTAGAAGTGCAGGTTTGTAGTAATATAAAGAGCATTGGACCTGGTACATTTGGTTGATTTGACCTGTGGAAGCACTGTATTTATAGAGCGGCACATAATAATAGTGTCAAGTTACATTGTACTGCTTTTGCATTTTCCATAGATTGTGATTTGTGCTTGTGAGAATAATGGCAACTGCACACTGGAGGGAGTGGTGAACCAGAGTGCCAGTACTGTTGTCTCTAACTGTGTATGCCCTCAAGGTACATGTTAATGGTGTAACCTTGTAAAGCATTACAGGCTTTTCACAATTCATTAATTGACTGTACACAAGAAACCTATACATGTGGTTGGAAATTGAAACCTCTCAACGAAGACCACCTCTCTATATGGCCAAAAGGCTGTTCCTCCGTTTTATGGAGTTTCCACTGTACATTAGTTTTAGCCTGCATTTACGTATACACTACTTCAGGTTGGGAGGGTGAACTCTGTGAGGCTGACGTTGACGGCTGTGCCAACTTTGACTGTTTCATGGGTGTGGATTGTGTGGACGTCCCTGCTCCAGGAGTGGGGGCAATGTGTGGTTCGTGCCCTCAAGGGTATAATATAGACGGATCAAAGTGCGCTGGTAAGCTGCCATCATGTGTACATTTCATTGCAGCAGCTATATAATTATGTTCATTGTGTGGTATGTAAGCGTGACCCTAGTACGTTGCTTAGAATAAAGGTCATAAAAGTATTATTTCTTTGTATTATATCTTTGTATTTGTATTATTGGGACCACAAATTCCTGGTTGTTATAATTCTGATAAGCTATTTAATTTACTTCCTCAGATATCAACGAGTGTAACGGTACCCATGGCTGTGCTCAACTGTGCGTCAACCAGCCGGGAAGCTTCGAGTGTGCCTGTTACCCTGGTTACGAGCTCGTCAGTCAAACACAATGTATAGGTAAGTGAATGATCACTTTAATTAGCTATTAAAAGTTGCGATTAATTCCGGGCCTATGTGATTGCTATGAATTTATCACGCTTGCATATTCTTTCAGACATTAACGAGTGCTCTTGATGAGCTACATATTTTGGAACTGTATGGACGGTTGAGCTAGAAATGTGGAATTTCCAATTTATATTAACGTTTTGCATTATTAATAGCTCTTTGAATTTGCGATTTTTTCAGGCCCAAATTAAATGGTTAATGCTATGGAACAACACTATAATTATGTTGTATCCTTGCATATTCCTTCAGACGTTGATGAGTGCTCTCTGCTCAATGGTGGTTGTCATCACGACTGCAGCAATACGATTGGAGGGTTCCATTGCAGCTGCTACGAAGGATACACCATCAGCACTGACAAAAGAACCTGCCAAGGTACCACCACACATATAACGTTCTCCTATGCATTGGTTTAAATTCCCTTGCTCATGTGCATTTCTTTTTACAGTTAACCCGTTAGCAATGTGCGATGCTAGTAACAGCTGTGCCCAATCATGTGTGAGATTATCCGGAGTAGTAACCTGTAGCTGTCTCCCTGGTTACGAACTGGCTTCCAATAGGATAGACTGCACAAGTGCGTTGGAGCATTCATTATAATAATCAATGCTGACATGTCTTTTGGAACAGTATTATTGTTTTTTATACAGAGAGGCTTCAATGTATTTCTATGCAGAAATAAGAGTTATCCTCACCCCCACCGTAGACATCAACCAATGCCAGGAAAATCCATGTGAGCAGATCTGCACTGACTTGGAGGGAGGTTATGAATGCTCGTGTCGTGAGGGATACCAGCTGTTGCCTGGGGGGAGATGTACCGGTGAGCTCGAGGGGGTGTTGTGCAATAGCAATTTTGACCAGTTCAGTGTAAGTACAGTTACTGATTTGAACTTACTATTCTGAGCACTTATAGCTATGCGTTATGTAACAATTAAATTAAACACTAGCTAAACCTGTACAATGAATGCTGTATTTATGGCTTCAATTGTCTCTCTCCATAAATTTTACAGATATCAACGAGTGTTTGGTGGCAGCTCTGGACATATTTGCTGCTGACCTTTGTGAACCCTCCATGTTCTGTGTGAATGTTGAGGGTAACTACAGTTGTGAGTGCCTGGCTGGTACACTACTAGTGGAGGGAGTGTGTGAAGCTGGTAAGTTCTCCCCATGCAATAAGAATGAGTTAATTTTCCACAAGATTATCAGTGCTTCAGTATGTCAGAGTTCTGATTGTTGATTGAATTCACAAGTATACCTAACAGAAGATACACACACATGCACACACACACACACGCACACACACACACACACGCACACACACACGCACACGCACACACACGCACACACGCACGCACACACACACACACACACGCACGCACGCACGCACGCACGCATGCACACACACACACACACACACGCACACACACACACGCACGCACACGAACACAGAGGGCGTGTTAGTTACAACACCACCACCAGTGGATGTTCCCGCTGCTACTTATATCACCCCCATTCTGACAACCAACCAGATCATTGGTATAACGGTGGGAGGTGGTCTTGGACTGGTCCTAATACTGGTCCTTCTTCTCATTACTATCACATGGTGAGGCTGCTTTTTAAGTGTATGGATATAAATAGCAGAAACCTCAAGTGTAAATATCCAGTTTATCATTCAGAGTAAATCCTGCATGCATGCAAGGTGTGTGTGTCTATAACTCGTAATGTTCTCCCCTGGTAGTTGCTGTGCCAATCATCGATCAGGACAACCTAAGAATGGAGGAGGTGGTCTAGACTTTATCGACACTGGCGCTGGATTTGAGCTGAAGCCAGTACCCAAAAACAATGTCCTTGACGAACAAGCTGAGATGGAGAAAAAAGTCGATCTCAGCTAATAACTTAATGAACAGTCCAACAATAAGAGCCATGAATGCATGCAGTTTTTGAGTTTGTTTTGACTTTTGATTTGTACATGCATGTGTTTAAAATTTGTCACAACTAAAGGTTAGAGATCAGTAAGTTCTTCAGCTTCAGGCTACAGAAAAGTGGGATGGTTTTGCCAACATTATTAAGTACCCAAATTTGGTTGTCAAACCCAAGAAAACATGACTAGAAGCCTATAGAAACTCTTACTTGCACTTCATTGATTCTTGAGCAGCTGTAGCAGTATACACATGCAGACAGAGACACACACACACCACACACACATGCACAAACCCAATGGCGTGCAAACTCTGCAAACATCAGCCCCTCCCATGCACTCTTGTATGTGCTCTGCAGGTTGCTAATTTGTGTGTGGTCTCTACTGCGCATGGCATGGTATGGAAGCTAGGCCGGGGTAAGTACCCTTCCATATACTCCCTATACTGAACTGCTGTGTAAGCATTATTTTTATAGCTTGCTCTTAGTAACTGAGAATTGAGTCTGAATCTCTCTGAGAAGGAGGTTCACAAGAGAATTACAATGAATGGCAATGGGTACCAAGAGGACACTGGGGACCGACACAGGGAAATTCCTGTAGCAATGCCACTAGGATCATTGGTTAGTTATAACATAATTATGCCCTTGGTTATAATTTATATAGGATGACATCGTATCAGTATTGGTATAATCAGGACAATGTTTGTTATGACTCCATGGCATGTGAATCACTAAACTATACAGTAACTATATATACTATAATTATACTATATATATATATATTTTCATGAGTTACACTTTACTTCTGAATCAGATAATGCTTGTATACATAATAAACATTGTAAAATGCTACAGCAGTTTGTACTTCGTTAGCTTTGCTATCAAATATCACATCCGAATGGGACTGATTTTGCAGGTGAAGGAGCTCAATACGATATTGCAAAACCCAAATGGTGGTAACCACACAATGAGAGGCAGGCCTAGGTGTGCTTCTCAGTCTGCTTCAGCTACCGGCACTGGTGCTGAAATACTCGGGAGAAGTGCACCGGTAGATCTATACAATAATATGTGTCTAAAACCATGCACCTGTTATACTCATATAGAGTCTGATGAAGTAGATGGCAAGGTTAAAGATGTGGTCTGCCTTTATAGGGCCTGATTCCCAAAGTACGGTGGCCCTGAGTGCTACTCCAGTTGGTAGTTGGCAGTTGCAGTTGGTAGTTGGTAGTTCACAGTTGGGAGTTGGCAGTTGGTAGTTCGTGACCTTTAAACTTTGCAAATGTTGTATATAGATCTTTGCACTGCCTCTAATCTTTTAACCATAACTTTAAATAGCCTCAATAGAATCTAAAAGTGCCATGCAAAACCTGTTTCTATAATTCCCCTGGGATCTGGGAATATAGGTACATGAGGATTAGACTTGAAATGATCTCCCTATGCCTAGATGTGTACATATAATTGCCGTCTTAGACTTAGGTCAGCTAGATATCGGTGCCAGTATCATAATTTAAAAACAGGCTAATTATTGTTGCAAAGTTTAAAGGTTACGAACTGCCAACTACTAACTCCCAACTGCGAACTACCAACTGCCAACTGCCAACTACGTGTTTTAACTATCAAGTAGCAACTGCGAACTACCAACTCCGCATTTGAACTATCAAGTATGAACTACTCAGGTGCATTAAGGACTGGGACCAACATAAAAAAGACATTTATAAGAGGCACTTCAACCTGCTGCTGTTTACTGTGTATATTAATCTGTGCAAAACTTTTATGATGAAATGAAACACTGGCTTCCATTCTCTAGGAAAATATTAAAATGAAGCCCCTCCCACTAATTGATCAGTGGGGGTGGTCCGTTTTGTCGAAGCACTATTTCACTTTTCTATTGAAAAATCGGCGTTTAAACACTAAGGCTACTAGCTATTGCTGCTGCTCATTATACTTAGTTCTATCTAAGCTAACAACTCACTCTAGCGCTTAGCCCTCCTGGTCTTTGCAAGGGAGAAATAACAGAAAGTTGTTTGATGTAGCAGTCTCATCTTGGATAGTAGGCTTCCCAGGGACACGGTCAACAATTTGTTGACAAAGTACAAGGATAAATCAGCTAAGGAAGGCTTATGGAAGTCATCTATTGCCTCGCAAGCTTTACTAGAGGGTGTTTTAAACGCCGACTAAGTCACTTCTCTAAACTAGCTGAATTACTGCAAAATGAAAAGTGAGTGGTACGTTGAATTAATGAACGCGTGGGCGGAACCACGGCGACCGTGTGGGCGGGGCTTATAATTTGCAAATTCAGCAATAATTGAAGGTCCCAGTCCTTAATGCACCTGAGTACCAACTAGAGTAGCGCTCAGGGCCACCGTACCAAAGCCATATATATAATATACTAATAATTGTTACCATGCATACACATGTTCAGTCATTAATGGTCGGTGGTACACTACGTCGCAAAAAACCTCCTGTGGCTAAACCTCCACAAGAGAAAAAAAAGGAGCAAGAAGTTTCAGGAGCCAACGTACGTCCCATATTATAATTATAACAGTGAGGCCCTATATGCGAACCACACATATAGTCAAGTCATGAGCACTTCACTCTCATGCAGAACGAACTAGCGAACATTTTGAACCGGAGAAGGAGAAAAAATTGGGAAGATTTATCAAAGCAAAATGTGAAGACACTTGACAATGTAAGTGCATGCTATAATGGTTATTGTGTATATAATTATATGTACGAAAAATTCATAGATCATATACTTTGTATATATACTGTTCCATATCTCTCACATGCCTATAATAATGAATGTGCAACACTATACAACAAAGTAATGGCTGACACTTTAATTTTGCAGTCTAAATGACACTCTCTATACAGTGTAATATAAGCAGTGTACATGAAAGATACTCCTACGACATTCCACACCATAAAGATTAATAGTATGGTCAATTACACATGCATGCTCTCACTAAGTGCTCACATGTCACATGTAGGATCATCATGAGACTAAAGAGGTGAAGCATAAACCATTGAGTGTGCTAAAATCTTCTGAACAACAATCGAAAATTGAGAAGCCTCACGAGAATTCTGTGCCACCTCAGGAAATCTTAAAACCACAAGTGAAACCAATATTAATTGGTGGTGACCAAAGCAAGCAAACTATCACTACTGGGTTCACTATAGCAGGGACACAAGCAATCGAACAAACAGCACAAGGATTTCAGCAACAGTTTTCAGCTGACCCGTCCACAACAAATAATGTTCCTGAAGCCACGATAAGTAGAACTGCCACCCGATTGCTGCATGATGAAGAAGCCCTTTGTGTTACACATAAACAGAATCATACCAGGGTTGATTCTAACCAAGCTGCTGGGGAAGGAATAATTCAGACAAAAGTTGAGGCTTTTCAAGCTCATGAAAAACCAGGAGCAATTCAGAATCAGAGAGAGGGTTTGAACATTGGGGAGCTACCGAACATTCTCAATCGTGGTGAAGAAAAACAAGACGATACTGAGCAAGGAGTGAAGCGTCTTCAAGATGAGCACACAAGGATGGAGAGTGAATTGAAGTTACAACAAGAAGAATTAAAGTGTCGTTTGGAATTGGTTAGTAGTTGAGTGCTAGCTACATGTACGTGTATACACTTTTATTGCTCATGTGGTCAGACATCAAAGGATTAGACTATATATGGTTGTAAATACAGTCATGCCTGGATGTTACCTATAGGATGTGGTCAATATACCTGGATAACAATATTATTACTCAGGATGTAGACCGATGCGGGTAGAATCCTGCAATCTGATTGGTCCATAAGTAATCCTTGAAATTATTGCGCAATCAGTATTAAGTATATAGGTTATATATATACGCCCCTTTATACAGTAGAACCTCGCTAATCTGAATAGAGCCGAATACATGAAATTTCCGGATTAACGGAGTGTACTTATTGCATGAAAACATGGTGAACCTTGTTAATTTTGTGTAATTATTTATTATTTAGAGACAAATTGGTAGTCTTCAGCGTAGAGATAGGAAACATCAAGAATAAATACATCATTTGGAGCACCAGATGATGGGTGGATCTGTTATAATAACTATAATAATAATGGTAATGTTATTATAATTATAAACCCTAACATTTCACGCATGCAGGTACCCACGACACAGAAATCAGTTCCAAGAAATGACAGAGATGCTGAAATTAAAGACTTGAGGTCGAGACTTGAAGTAGCTCACGAACATGTGGCCAAGCAAATTGACACCATTGTTCAGATGACTTTTGACTACGAGGCACTTCAGAAGCAGATGGAAGAAGTGGAATCTCAGGAGATAGTTAAATATCTGGAGGGAAAAGTTGAACTCTATCATTGTCAAGTAAGCATAATTATAATGTACCGCTTTTTGGCATGCCTAGACTTAATATACACGTAATAAAAAAGCAAAAATTATAGACTATAGCCTCAAGTGTGTAGAATAGCCTATATATATTGTCGTTTCATTGTTTACACTGGAGCTATCTAATTATAGTGGTTGACTTATGGTGAGGAGGCAAGATTTGTTATATACCGATTTCATAGAAAAAATATCACCCGAATTGAAGTGAAATGCACTTTGAATTTTCCATAGGTCCGTCAATACGAGAACGACTTAAATGAAGAGCGAGCCGCTCGAGAGAGAGCTGCAGGCGAACAAGAAAGTCAAAAAAGGAGGCACCAGTTTGAAATGCAAGTGCTTGAAGACAACCTCAAAGAAGCCGTGGAATCAGAGAGAACACTTAAGCAGCATGCAACAACAGAGCTCGATGAACTGAGGAGAAAACAGACTGGATTGGAGGCAGAGTTCAACAAAGCATTGGCTATCCAAACATCACAACTGGATGCAGCTCAGGCGGAGAAGGCAGAGATACGTCAACAAAATGATGGTTTGAATCATAAAATCAAGCAGTATGAAACTGACATTCAACAGTTTCTCGCTCACAAGGAGGTGAGGAGTACAAAAAAAAATTAATAATCATTGTTTTTACCATTGCTAGAGCACTCATGAGCTGCGAGGAAAAATTGGTGAACTTGAGTGTGATGTACGAGGCCTGACAGTAAGTTGTTGATGATCGAGAGCTTACAATCAAAACGGTTTTGTATAATACTTGGAGCACTCTATTTTGCAGGTTAACCTTGAACGTAAGAAAAATGAAAACCAAACGCTTGGAATCACAGTTCAACAGTTAAAGGAACAAATCCAACAGCTGGAAGTAAGTTTATTGTGACAAGTAAACTTCACAAAAAAATTCTGTTGTTGAACTTTTATTTTGTGCATACAGGCCAGGGATGAGTTGGCTCCCTACGTCCTTCCTCGACTTCCATATCTCGGAGAGTGTCAGGGGGCGGGGTCGTACGGATCTGTGTATCGTATCCATTTGAACGGGATCAATTGCATCGCTAAGCAAATTCACGACATCTTGCTTGGTCAAGGGAGAGAACAAGGAGTGAATATAGAAGACAAGCAAGCTGCCTACCAGAAGTTCTATACTGAATGTGTGTTACTGAGTCGAATGCGTCACCCCAACATTGTCCAGTTCATGGGTGTGCACTACGGACCACAGAGAGATTACGGGAAAGAGCTCACACTAGTTATGGAGCGCCTGTACATGAATCTCGAAGATTGCCTAAAGCGATACAAAAATATTGAAATGTGGTTAAAAGTGTCGATTCTTCTAGATATTTCCCAAGGTTTACTCCACCTTCATTCTCAGGGTATTGTTCACCGCGATCTGACAGCTCCCAACATTCTCCTCACAACGAGCCTCCATGCTAAGATTGCTGACCTTGGTGTCTCAAAAATCATCAATGTCCACCCTCTGGCTGCCTCCAAACAATCAATGATTCCCGGCACCCTCGGATATATGCCCCCCGAGGCACTGGCAGAAATCCCCGAGTATGGCTCTGCTTTGGACGTATTCTCCTTTGGTGTGCTAATTCTGTTTGTCGTCCTACAAGAATATCCACAGTACTACGATAATCTTGTCACTCCCAAGGGATTGGCTCGCAAAGAATCTCATATTCAAAAACGTTCGAAATGGATCAACAAGTTATCATCTGATAATCCCTTCCGCCGACTAATTTGTGGCTGCCTTCAAGATGTTCCTGAACAAAGACCCACCACTAACAATCTCAATTCTAGTCTCATTCAAATTTCCAAGACGTACCCCAATCCTTACCAAGATATCATCGATATGCAAACACATTTGGTGAGCCAATCATCATGCATGCTAATTATCGTACCGTACAAATTAATTTAATCGTTGCATGTGTATGTATTATGCAGGCCTAACCACAACACGGAAAACCTCACTACTCTTCATAGCTCTATTTAGGGAAAACCCATCCAGATAAATCGTAGATAAATAATTATGATAATGGCCTGAACGACAATACACATTTCTTTATTTTACTGTAGCTATAATTATATATACCTGCATGCATATTGTTAATACTGTCACAATGTATACAAGCTAGTATATACATGCACTGGAGTACATTATTTTTGTGCAAATTTTGTAAGTTTAAATGATTTTCAATACTTACGACAATGAATATAATTATTACGCGATAATAGTAATTGTATGCATGCATGATTGGCATATCTATATAAATAGCTGCATAATTGTACGATTCATGACTCACGAGTATATATATATATATATAGGGGGGGTAACGGTTGGTAAATCATGCTCAAGATATCACCTGTAGGCTAATAATTATGCCTCGAGGCTTAGCCGCACGAGGGATATGGTATAAGCTGACTGTGTGTGTACATGTGTGTGTTAGACTGGAAACCACTCTCCCCTTCTCTCGGGTGAAAGGGACTGGCAAGCTGCAGTGCGTGAAGAATGTCCGCTGCCACAAGAATGTAAACGTCACAATAGTCATGTGCCACCGCCCACACGCTAACTCTATCACTGCACAAAAATATTATCGGCCCTGAGTATAAGTACATCACTGGCGGTCTGTTATAGAGGCTAAAATAATATCACCCACGCATTAACCATTTTCAGTTTGTTCTAATTGCATTCCAACGGAACAACTCTCAACACGGCAACTTGCCAGTCCCCAGAGCCCAGAGCGAAGGGGAGTGATTTCCAGTCTATGTGTGTGTGTGTGTCTATGTGTGTGTGTGTCTGTTCCAGCTGTAACTGCTCAACGGTTGCAATGCGACAGCTAGGGGTTGGTAGATTATGCTCGAGATATTACCTACTATGCTATTCTTTTATGCTCAAGCAAACAGCCTATTATTATTTTCAAATTGCCTATTATTCTTCAAATCGCCTATTATTCCCACATTATTTCTCCAAAGCACAACATAGGCCCCATATCGTGGCACAAGTAACATCAAACTATAACTGAATAATTGCCACGTGACTCTATCTATAATAGCACTATAATAGAATCCCAAGGAGATATTAACCACCAGTAATTCCAATTGTTTATACTATATGACTTGTACTGACCTGTATTTCTATGAAACTTGCCTATTATTCTCATAATTGTTATAAATATATATACCTATTATGCCAGCATAATTCTCACCCAAAAAATATACATAATTATGTCTAATTATTATGCTCAAAATTATGCTAACATAATCTACCAATCCGTACCCCTATCCAGATCCTCCTGGCAGAATCATCTTTTTCATGAGGGCCTGGTAAGCCACAAAACACTACCATATAACAATATAGATAACAATATGCATGTACACAAGTCTTTTCTTCTCAATAGATATTATATACACTGAGCTCCAGATCCTGGAAGAATCAATTTTCTTCCTTTCTTGAGGTCCTGTAGCCTCGATCCCAGGCCGATTTAATCTCGAGGCTAGAGTCATGCATACATGCAGTTTTTGTGTTTGAATCATGTATTTTTGGATCAACCTGTTTGTACAACTTTATAGGTTAGAGATCATGCAGTTTTTCAGCTTCAGGTAATACAGAAAAGTGGGATGCATGGTTTTGCCAATAATTATTTAACTGAGTACCCAAATTTGGTTGTCAAAATGTAGTAGGAATAATTTATGCAGCAAAGGTCGCCTCCGCCTCGATCCCAGGCCGATCCGTCTCCAATTGAACGCTAGGTCGCCTCCTCCGACAAAGGAATAAAAATTAACTAGCTAATTGTTATTTGCATGTGTGAAGCAATTTTAACAGTTGTTACAAGAAAGTGATAAAAATAGCAGGTGTATCCGTTGTGAAGGTTTACGTAGCTTGTGACAAACACACTAAGTTTGGCACAAAACAACATCAGGTAGTATATACATTGATTCCTGTACCAGGACACACTATGATAGAGCTAGAAATTCATGCATTGGAAACGTAAAATGGGAAATGGTTTCAGGTTGGAATGCATTCCCATACTGGCCACTTTTTATGTGAGCACTTATAGTTTATTAGCTTTGATCTTTTGTTATCAGCCTAAGTCTAGCTTTCTATATATGGTTACTAGCACAAGAGATCAGACCAATTAATGGAAGACAGTGGATACCAAGCGAATGCTGGGGACCGATGTGAGATGGTGACAAGTCCACACGATGAATCACCAATTACTCTAGTGGTCAGTGATTACTGTACTAGTACCGATAATGCTCTAACTAATTTACTAAATATTGCACTTGATACCGAATTTTGATCTGCATGACAGTATACAGTTTGTCAGACCAATAGCTACAATTATTGCATGCATGCATGCATGCATGCATGCACTCCTGTTTGTAGCTCTGACTATTCAAACATATTATTATAGCCAGCCCATGTTATTATGATAACATGCATGCATAGTATCACGGTCATGCCTTGGTTTATTCAGACAGACGAGTTCAGGAAAAGAGTGCAACGGCGGAACGATGGTGACAACACATCATCAACTGTGAGGGGGAATGATCACTTTGATAGACCAAGGAGTGGAAGTGTTACTTACTCTACTGCCATTACTAAAACTGTATGTATAATATTTACTTAGAACCATTTTGCAAGTCTGCAGAAGACGTGAGCTATATAGATTTTATATGCCTTCTGTATAATTATTATACGCATAGTTTATTTGTTAGATGATGAATTAAGTCAGCAATGCAGTTGTTACCTGATTTTCCTTTTACCATGCATGCAGCCAGAGCTACAGCAGCTGTCAGCAGCCTCAGTCGGAGTTGAGCAGGAAGCTGGGAATACCAGGCCTTCAATGTTGAGTAAGAGACCACGTCGAACAAAATCTGCACCAAGAAAAAAATCTGGAGTCATCAACGTATGTGTAGCAGCTAGAATTGAAGAAAATAACTTACTACGTGAAATATAAAATGTAGAATGAACGTGTTCTTAACACCACTCTGTATATATATTATACTGTTTGTGTGAATGTCCTCACATTTGATACAGGTTGAAGCCAACGCCAATGCAGTTACAGTTAATGCTCCACGAAGATCTACATCAGAGGAGACACTTGACAGTGATAAAACTGAAAGACCAATAATTGTCCAGCCAACAGATATAAGTCCTATAACTTCAGCTTCACGTAGACCCCCCACCCCTTCTGTCAAACCAAAGAAAAGAAATGTAGTGAAAACAAGTGATCAAAGAGTAGTGGAGCCTCAATTAGATGCTCAGGCATCCCTTACTGACACAGAATGTGTTCATGATGAAGGACAGATAACCATTCAGGTATTGCTGCTGATATAAGTACATGTATAATTATATGCAATCTAATGTCCTCATTTGCTATAATTATTAGGGACAGGACAATTCTAGAAAAGTCAAAGGTGAAGGTGTGCAGGCTGTCCAGGTCAGTTCTATAACTGAGACCACACTCCTACAAAATACAGATGAAAGTGCTTTTCGTTCAGCTACATGCAAACCATTCCTCAAACACAAATCCAGCAAGAGGTTTAGTTCTGTATGTGTGTCTGACAATAAAATGGAGAACAACGAAACAGAGAAGCGGCCTAAATCAATGATGCTCTATGTAAGCTAACTTTATATAATTATACTTTAGCAAGAGCACATAAAGGCATAAAGAGATGTTGACTAATGGCCTGGTATAGCTAGTTGTGAAAAATGTGAATATCATTACCATAATTATGCATGCATGCAGTATATATACTTATAAGAGAAATGTTGCTCACAACACTTACATTATAGACAACAGCTATTACATTTTATTCTGACTGTATGGTATAAATTATGGAGATGCTTCGATTCTTCCCTTTATGTGCTCTTAGCAACTTCATATATGCGGTTACGGTCTAGGACTAATTTAATTACTAGAATATTTTGCGGATGAAAAACCTTTGCGAATGAGCCAAATCAGCAGAAAATTTAACCCTTTTTGCGATCTAACTAGTTATTGCATTCTGGCAAGGATCGTGTGTATTGACTCTAGTAATAATTTAGGTTTTGCGAATTTAATTGTTGTGAATTGATCAACCATCGCAAAGAAAGTTCGCAAATGTTTGATGCTCGCAAAGCATTCTAGTAATAATTATGGCTTAATGTACTAATTGCTCACATGCACCAATTGTACACATGTATAATTATATAGGGTACTGAAGAGGTGGAGCGTCAACGGTCGTATGAGCTAGAGTCTTCGGAAAACAAATCAAAAACACAAATGCATGAAAATGTTTTCCTACTTCAGAAACCAAAAGCCGTGAGCATGCAAGCAGAACGAGCTGATATTCTAAAACAACAAGAAACATTGTATGGTTATAAAGCTACTAAGGAATTGATCAGTGACGCTGGAAATGACGGGTGCCCTAGGCCTACAACAGAACTACCACGTTGTCACAGTGATGTAGCTGTCAAAAAATCCACACTTGCAGTTCAGTATACTGAGTCAGAACAATTCCGGCAGATAGAAGCTGCACATAAACATGAACTTGAAGAAATGGAAAAGGTGTACAAGGTTGGTGGTTTTGCACGTGCAGTGCATGGTATTAGACCTGCTGATTGCGAGATACTTGTCGTTGGTTGCATACACAGTTGATGTTGGCATACTCTACGGGGTAGTACCATATTAAGTACTTATGAACAAAACTGTTTTGCATTACAGCAGTTTGGGATACATCTATAATTATCTATATAGGTGGCTTTATATGTAGTGCATGTGCGACACTTATAATAGATTAGCACCACTGTTAACTTGTATATAACTATTGTTATGTATATACCTAAAAGAAAAAAAGAAAACACCTCGAAGGCAAGTACACGAAGATGGTAGATAACTTTAAAGCACAAAATCAAGATAAAATATATGATTTGAGGCGAAATTACCAGGTGGGTGGTAATATTTCTTTGTCCATCAGAACGGAATCCAATTTTCACACTCTCATTACTCTATACAATTATATAGAACAAGCACGATGAACAGCGGAAACAACTGACAGAGAAGTTCAATAAAGCATTAGCTGTCCAATCAGCTGAAGCACAGGCCGAGAGGGCACGTCTGCTCACATCAGCCGATCAGGCCCGCTTGGATCATCAGAAACAACTAGAGGTGCTACAGCAGGAAAATGATGGTTTGAATCGCAAAGTCAAGCAGTGTGAACTTGACAAACAGGTAAGAAATAATAGCGACAGAAATTTTTTTTTTTCAATTCGACAGTATGCATGCGAAGTTGTTGTAAATGTTGTGGCAATAAATACTTCACACATAGTTATATGCAATAGGCATCAAACGACAGATTGTTTTTCAGGCTTACATTAATTAATTTAGCGTCATGCAGAGAGATGAAGGACAGTTACTTAGAGTCAAGAAGACACTTTTCCTTGTTGTTATATTTACACCGTCCATTTTTATCCATGATATGCATGCAGGCAATCGATAACCAAAGATGTACCACCACAAACCAACAGTTAGAGGTAAGAAGAATTTGATCATTGGAATTAACAGATGATTATGTGGATATGTATACAGACCACGTCTAACTACAAGGATGAGTTGGCTCCCTATATCTTAACTTGGCTCCCTGAGCTTGGTGAGCAACACGACTCTGGGTCGTATGGATCTGTCTATCGTATTCAACTGTATGGAATTTGTTGTATTGCTAAACGAATTCATGACATCTTGCTTGGTCAAGGGAAAGAAAAAGGAGTGAACTTAGAGGATAAACGAGCAGCTTACTGCAAGTTTTATCACGAGTGTGTGTTTCTGAGTCGAATGCGTCACCCCAACATTGTCCAGTTCATGGGTGTGCACTACGGGCCACAGAGAGATTACGGGAGAGAGCTCACACTAGTTATGGAGCGTCTGTACATCAATTTGTACGACTGCTTACATCGCTATCCCAACATTGCAATGTGGCAAAAGGTGTCGATTCTTCTAGACATCTCCCAAGGTTTGCTCCACCTTCATTCTCGAGGTATTGTTCACCGCGATCTGACAGCTCCCAACATTCTCCTCACAACGAGCTTTCATGCTAAGATTGCTGACCTTGGTGTCTCAAAAATTATCCAAGTTCGTGGTACTAAGCAAACCATGGCTCCTGGTAATCCTGACTATATGCCCCCTGAGGCACTAACCGAAATGCCTGTGTACGACTATGCTCTTGATATATTCTCGTTTGGCGTTATCATGCTCTTCGTGTTGAATCAAAAATACCCAAAGCCATATGAGGTTTCTCTTACTGTCACTGGCGTTCAACGAAAAGAAATTCAGATACAGAAACGAATGAAATGGATTGGCAAACTATCTCCAGAAAATCCAATGAGACAACTAATCTGCCGTTGTCTTCAGGACGAACCTCAAAAGCGACCATTATCTCAAGAGCTCAACTCAACTCTGATTCATTTTGCACAGCAGTTCCCAAAGCCGTTCGTAGATACTATTGAAATGCAAAGAACATTGGTAAGTTGTGTTCACAGCACTATCTTATTTTCCCTATTTGCCACCAACTCAGTGCAGAATTACTATTTACTGTGGACTAGCTTGCATTATTCAAAAGAGTGTATATAAGTGTGCTCATGTATTCCCATTGCAGAAACTACCCACGACTCTACCTGCGTAACACCAATTAAGGTTGCTACATTTTTTGATCAAATAATTCACGTAATTTCATATTTTATTTCGTGTGCTTTATTGAGTTATTACACTGCATTCACATTGGTGTATTGTAATTCACTTGCCTTGTACTACAATTAGCTATAGAGTGCGTAACTATTCATTATCGTACTATAATGTGTATAACTATATACACATAATAATTATTATTATACCAAATAGAAATAATTTATTAATGCAGAATTTATATTTCAGTATGCACATAATTAAAAATAATAATAATTCGTTCTAAAAACAATGTCCTCATGCAGAAGGGTTTAGGGGTATATAGGGATGCTAAACTATATAGACTGCATGGCCCACAATGCATGCACCCTGAAAGGATATATAGCTGAGCAACAGTATAGGGGCTAATAATTATAGTAAGTATTATATGTCAAGTTTCTACCATGTATATATGCATGCATGTATACGAGTATAGATATATAATAGTCTACTGAGTATATAGTCTATACTGAGTAGAGCATGCAGCAGCTCACAGTGGAGAAAACGTCTGGATAATAATTCTACAATGAGATGCTCAATCTATTTTTGCAATTGCTTGGTATAATTATGGAGCCAATTAAAAGAATATACATCTTTGTTAAGTATAAGGGCAGTGGTTTTACATAATTATATCAAGATACAAAAGGTTTTCTAATAACTATAATTAGTGTACAGCAACATAACTGCAATAGGTTGAAGCACTCATTATAGCAAGAGTATAGCTAATACTCAGTCTACATGCATATAGGAGCTTAAATGGTTTCAGGTTTGGGAATGCCCCTCAATTTTGCACATGCATGCGACATGCATAATTATGCATTGTGCACTTTTACTAGAAACTATACCCTATACAGTTGAGCCTCGGTTATCCAAATCCCGGTTATCCGAATCCTCGATTATCCGAATGCTAGAGCATAGTGCAATCTGAGCATGCGCAGTAGGAAATTGCCCACGTGGCTGGCAAAAAGAAGCCAGCTGGCATGTTTTGATTATCCGAATATTTCACTTACCCGAATGGGCCCGGGGACAAAGGTGTTCGGATAACCAAGGCTCAACTGTAATACTTCAGCCTATACTAGACTATAATAGTTCACACACTAATTGCAGCAAGTATAGACTATATATAGACTAGAATAATTAATCAACTGACACTGCAAGTTATCTGTAGCTACCAGCAGAGATGATCCAACCAATGGACCGGTACAACCAACCTCATCCTGGGATGATGACACGTCCACACAATGCATCACCAAGGAATCGAGTGGTTAGCAATTATACTATACGGTATACCGATAGATATGATTATCGCATTCATACACTTCATTTTGTAGCTTCAGTCTTTAGTTTGTATACTATAGTATCCCATAGTATAATTATTACATCATAGCCACGTCTTGTATTTTTCAGACAGAAGAGTTTAGGAAGAGAGTGCAACAGTGGAACGGTGGTGACAACACATTATCAACTGTGAGGGGGAATGATCACTTTGGAAGACCAGTGGGTATAAATTCTACTGCCACTCGTAATAAGACTGTACTCAAATCAAGTCCAGAGGTGTGTGTATTATTTCATATTATGCTTTTAAGAGTCTATTGAAAGAAGTGAGCCGGCTATAGATGTGCATTGCCCTGCTTTTATGCACAATAACAAGAGTTCTTTGGGAGGAGTATACGCAACTCCAATAGACATGCAGTATACACTGGAGGAATTTTGTCTGACCTACGTCACAATACTCACTATAATTATTGTAACCGCAACCACTTTAGGTACAAGAATAACAATGCTTATAGGAACGGCCATGAATAACATCAGTGATATTCATCACTGATGTTATTCATTACAAACTTCCTACATTTCACAGCAACAGCATGTGCATGTGGTTGTGACGTAGGTGGGGCAGAATGCCTACTACAGTTTTAAGTGGAGTTGCATGTGTATTCTTATTATTATACTCTTGACGTGCTTATTAGCATTGATAACTCCACTCCGTCAGTTGCCTGATTATCGTATAGATATCGTTGCCATGCACATACACAACAGCAGCTGGCAGCAGCCTCAGACAGAGTTGAGCAGGAAGCTGGGAATACCAGGCCATCAATGTTTGGTGTGGCACTATGTTATACTGTGGCTAACGCTCCACCAGAACGTTCTGGAGTTAACGTAACTATGTATATGTGTAATTATTATTGAAGGTAATAATTGATTATATTCATAGAGTGAACTTGCGCAAGGATGGAAGAGGAGACCAAGAATTAATCAGGAAAAGAGTCAGGTCATATCGGATAAAAATGAGAATATACTTGACTGTGTGAGTGCTTTGTAAAATAATGTATATAGGTCATTCATGACATTGTGCTTGTATATGAAAAACGCAGCATTTGTAGTTCACTTCTTGCATCGGACAAAACATATTATTATAGTACGTACACACCTCTGAATTTGTTGCACCTGACTCACGACGAGCATATAATTATAGTATCATGCATGTATATCATTATTACTATATAGTATCATGTATATCAATTCGCTACAGGTTGATACCAATACTAATATAGCACCAATACAGGCTGCTGACAGTGAAGCACCAATCATCAAGCCAACAGATGTAAATCATAAAACTTCAGCTAGGCGCAGACCCACCCCCCCTCCCAAGCCAAAAAAGAAAATTTCGATCAAAAATAGTGACCAAACAGTAGTGAAACTACAAGATGCTCAGGTATCCCACACAAAATGTCTTCATGACGAAGGACAGATGACTATTCAGGTATCGCAGAAATGAACGTATTTATATAGCACGTTTATTGGCATAATTATTGTATTGCCATGCATATAATACAGTCAGAGCTATAGCAGCTGGCACAGCAGCTTTAGGTAAGGTGTCATGACGTCACTTCTTGTATCGGACGAAAAATACGTAATAATTTACACACTCGGCTCTGAATTTGTACGCACCTGACACGAGCATAATTATTATTACATGCAGTATCATGTATATATATTCGCTACAGGTTGATACCAACACCAACACAGCTATCGGTCCCCAAGTGAATATACCAACACAGGCTGCTGACACTGAAACACCGATCGTCCAGCCAATAGATGCAAAACCTAAAACTTCAGCTAGGCGCAGACCCACCCCCCCTCCCAAACCAAAGAAGAAAAGTTCAATGAAAAATAGTGACCGAACAGTAGTGGAACTACATGATTCTCAGGTATCCCTTACTGACACGAAATATCTTCATGACAAAGGACGGATGACCATTCAGGTATTGCAGAAATTAATGATAAGGACAATCTATATAGTATGCTATTAGTATACGTGCCGTGTCGTTGGCATTCCTGTAATAAAAACACATAAATAATAATTATGTTCAGCTTAATTTATTCAGCACACCCCACCCCCCACCCTCAAATCAAACTACAGAGGTTTAGCTGTGTATATAAACTATATATCGTATGAGTCTCACAAGAAAAGAGAGAAAAACAAAACAAAGGAGCGGCTTAAATCAATGCTGACACTATAAATGGCTTCTTATGAATATAAGGTTTCTTAAGTGGGTTTATCAGTTTAAAGTATACCCCTGATATAGCATCCACTCATTGTGGTCAGATACATACGTGCATTAAGTGTACTGAAGAGGTGAAGCATTAACGGCTAGATACTTCTGACGAAAACACAACTGCATGAGAATGTTCCCCCACTTCAGGAAATTGTAAAACCACAAGCTGCTGTGACCACTCAAGCAGGTGTTCATGAACAACCACAACCACAACAAGCTTTGCTTGGTGAACAACAGATCACTAACGCTGGAAATGAAGGGTTTCCTACAACAAGAACACGAGCAAATCCTTGTGATGTAGCTGTTGAACAATCTGCACTAACAGTTCAGAGTACAGAGTTAGAACAACTCCAGGCGAGAGAAGCTGCACATCAACAGGAAGTCGTAAAAATGAAACAGGAGTACAAGGTTATAATAGTAGTTATGTGCAGTGTATTTAGGCCTGCGATTACATATTATATATATATACATGTCGTATATAATTATAGTGCCAACAACTTGAAAACTTTGTCAGTATAATTATACAAACAGAAAAAAGAAAAAAACCTTAAAGATATATAAGTACAAGAAGATGGTCGATAATGTTGAAGCACATTTGAATCGAAATTATCGGGTACATGCATGGGTGGCTGGCTCTGTTGTTGAGTTTTTACTGAGCCTTTTCCATCATTCAGAACTGAAATTCAATTTTCACTATAATTGCAGGGTGAACTGAAGACACAACTGACTGACCACAATAATACATTGGCTGTCCTGACATCACAACTGGATGCAGCTAAGGTGGAGAATGCCCGTCTGCTTACATCAGCTGATCAGACTCGGTTGGATCATCAGAGACAGCTAGTGGAGTTACAACATGGTTTGAATCGTAAAGTCAAAGCTGATGAAAATGTATACAAAGTAATAGTAGTTGCACAAGACTATTATAGTATACCGGTATATAGAGACTACATGACTTAATAATATTACTATAGAGTAATATTATTAAGTATATCTTTGTCAGGCTAGCCTTCAACATCAGAAAGAAGTGGAGCAAAGGGCAAATCAACAATTTGAGGCAAGAAGATACTTTCTGTTGCTATTATAATTATTCAATTTTCCAGGATATCTTTCAACATTATGAAAATGAAATCCAAAGGCTTACCACAAAAAACGAACAGTTAGAGGTATAAAATTATTATCTATTGCTGTATAATCAATGTTTGATTTGTGACTACAGGCCAAGTCTAACTACAAGGATGAGTTGGCTCCCTACATCCTACCATATCTCCCTGAGCTTGGTGAGCAACAAGGCTCTGGGTCGTACGGATCTGTCTACCCTATACAACTGTATGGGATTTGTTGTATTGCAAAACGAATTCACGATATCTTGCTTGGTCAAGGGAGAGAAGAAGGAGTGAACTTAGAGGATAAACGAGCGGCTTACTGCAAATTCTATCACGAATGTGTGTTACTGAGTCGAATTCGCCACCCCAACATTGTCCAGTTCATGGGTGTGTACTACGGGCCACAGAGAGATTACGGGAGAGAGCTCACACTAGTTATGGAGCGCATGTACACGAATCTCGAGGACTGCCTGAAACAGTATAGTAATATTGAAATGTGGTTGAAAGTGTCAATTCTTCTAGATATTTCCCAAGGCTTGCTCTACCTTCATTCTCGGGGCGTTGTTCACCGTGATCTGACAGCTGCTAATATTCTCCTCACAACGAGCTTCCATGCTAAGATTGCTGACCTCGGTGTCTCAAGAATAATCAATGTCCACCATCAACAGTCGATGATTCCCGGGGCCCTCGGATATATGCCCCCTGAGGCACTGACTGAAATCCCAAAATACGGCTCTGCTTTGGACGTCTTCTCATTTGGTGTGCTAATTCTGTTTGTCGTTCTACAAAAATTTCCACAATACTATGACGATCTTGTCACTCCCGAGGGATTAATTCACAAGGAATCTCATATTCAAAAACGTTCGAAATGGATCAACATGTTGCCGTCAGATCATCCGTTTGTTCAATTAATTTGTGACTGCCTTCAAGATGTTCCTGAACGAAGACCCACCACTAACAATCTTAATTACATGCTGATTCAAATTGCCGCGATGCACCCCAAACCTTACCAAGATATTATCGATATGCAAAAGCGTTAGCAACTTTAATGGTGAGCAAATAAAATTCTTATGTTACACGTGCATGTAACATTAATGACTCTCATTTGTCCCTGCAGGCCCATGCACTCACTATGCCGTCCACCAGTGTAAAGTTAGTGTAAAGTCAGCAAGTTAAAATTACAGAAATAATCCTCATGTAACATTAATGTTTATTAACTCTAAGTGTATTCATTCATTTTCCACTTTAATGTCCTGCTAAAATCAAATTAGCTATAGGTGCAGGTATACCCGCTGCATGCGTATGCGGTACGATGATTATAAGGCTAAGCTATAATAATAAGTTTATATACGCAATGCATTGCTCGATCCAGTTCAGATGTTATAATCGTTTTCTTTTCGTATGAACCACCTAGTTCAAGAACTTGACAATTCTCATAGCAAATTGAAGCAGAGCAGACAATTTCTATCCACTGTCAGCATACTAGCTATATACAGCAGTTTTAAGCACCTTTGCAACACACATGCACACACACACACACAATTAATGTACAAACCCACACTGTGGTTGGTACTGGATGTAAGAACCACGAAATAAGCTGTGTCAGCATTTTATTATTCTATAGTATCTATAGTGTCCAACATGGTGTCTTGTGTAGTGACCAATAGTGTCCAATAGTGTCTTTTGGTATCTAGATAATGTCAACAGTGGTTCAGTAGTGTCCGCGGTGTCTATGGTGTCCTATAGTGTCTATATGGTGTCCTACATGCAGCTTCTCAGTGGTGTTCAGTAGTGTCCGTGGTGTCTATGGTGTCCTATAGTTTCTCAGTGGCGTTCAGTAGTGCCCATGGTGTCCAATAGTTTCTCAGTGGTGTTCTGTAGTGCCCGTGGTGTCTATGGTGTCCTACAGTTTCTCAGTGGTGTTCTGTAGTGCCCGTGGTGTCCTATAGTGTCTATGGTGTCCTACAGTTTCTCAGTGGTGTTCTGTAGTGCCCATGGTGTCTATGGTGTCCTATAGTGTCTATGGTGTCCAACAGTTTCTCAGTTGTGTTCTGTAGTGCCCGTGGTGTCTATGGTGTCCTATAGTGTCTATTATGTCCTACAGTTTCTCAGTGGTGTTCTGTAGTGCCCATGCATGGTGTCTATATGGTGTCCTACAGTTTCTCAGTGGTGTTCTGTAGTGCCCGTGGTGTCTATGGTGTCTAACAGTTTCTCAGTGGTGTTCTGTAGTGCCCGTGGTGTCTATGGTGTCCACGGTGTCCAACAGTTTCTCAGTGGTGTTTTGCAGTGCCCGTGGTGTCTATAGTGTCCTACAGTTTCTCAGTGGTGTTCTGTAGTGCCCGTGGTGTCTATAGTGTCCAACAGTTTCTCAGTGGTGTTCTGCAGTGCCCGCGGTGTCTATTGTGTCCTTCAGTTTCTCATTGGTGTTCAGTAGTGCCTGTGGTGTCTATATGGTGTCCTATAATGTCCTACAGTTTCTCAGTGTGTTCTGCAGTGCCTGTGGTGTCTATGGTGTCCTACAGTTTCTCAGTGGTGTTCTGTAGTGCCCGTGGTGTCTAAAGTGTCTTATAGTGTCCTACAGTTTCTCAGTGTGTTCTGCAGTGCCCGTGGTGTCTATGGTGTCCTACAGTTTCTCAGTGGCGTTCAGTGTGCCCGTGGTGTCTATGGTGTCTTATAGTGTCTATGGTGTCCAACAGTTTTTCAGTGTTGTTCTGTATAGTGCATGTGGTGTCTATGGTGTCCTATGGTGTCCAACAGTTTCTCATTGGTGTTCTGTAGTGCCCGTGGTGTCTCTATGGTGTCCTATAGTGTCTATGGTGTCCAACAGTTTCTCAATGGTGTTCTGTGGTGTCTATGGTGTCCTATAGTGTGTATGGTGCCCTATAATGTCCTACAGTTTCTCAGTGGTGTTCTGCAGTGCCCGTGGTGTCTACAGTGTCCTATAGTGTCTATGGTGTCCTACAGTTTCTCATGCAGTGGTGTTCTGCAGTGCCCGTGGTGTCTACAGTGTCCTATAGTGTCTATGGTGTCCTACAGTTTCTCAGTGGTGTTCTGTAGTGCCCGTGGTGTCTATGGTGCCCTATAATGACATCCAACAGTTTCTCAGTGGTGTTCTGTAGTGCCCGTGGTGTCTACAGTGTCCTATAGTGTCTATGGTGTCCTACAGTTTCTCAGTGGTGTTCTGTAGTGCCTGTGGTGTCTATGGTGCCCTATAATGTCCTACAGTTTACCGCTGAGAAACTCTCCACAGGCACTACTGAACACCACAGACAACAGTAGGACACTATTGTGCACCATAGACACCACGGGCATTATTGAACACCACTGAGAAACTGAAGGACACCAGGGGCGATCCTAGGATTCAGTCAATGGAGGTGCTCATTGCGCGCAAAGCGCGCCGCAAAATTTTAACCACGCCCACTTTCGGGGGTGTCACGCCCCTTTTGTCGGCAACGCCCACTGTTTTCTAGATGGTGCACAGTACTGACAGTATATACAACAGTGCAGTGCAGTACAGTGCCATCAGCAAATCAAGAATGTTTATGACCAGAAGCTCAATTCGCCTGGGATGGCAAACTCTAGCCAACTCTTCTTAAGGTATGTCAAATGTCAATGCAATCATGTCTAGTCTACTCTGTGTAAATGTAGAAGTGTAAGTGATGATAAACGTTTGTTCCTTTGCTTGATCTGACGACAGTCTTGATTCTTTTCTTTTCAGGCCACTAAAAGATTGATCAGCTTACCAGGAGGTGACAGGCAGCGTACAAAGTATGACCACCAGTACCTTGATGTTGAGGAAAAGAGACTTTGTAGTTTACATTGCAAACATTGATTATTATTAATTTATTGTACATACATGTAGGCTTAATTATATAATTATACTATACATTCATGTACCTCATGTACCTGATCCAAGAACCTTGTTGTGCTGCATGTTGTGAAGCAATCAAGTGTTCTATGTGTTTGATACAGCAAACCACTTCCTGCTGCCTAGCCTTATTATTGAGCCCCTCCCCACTCTTAGCTTTACTAGTTCCCGGATATCCCAGTAACGATCGAAGTTTTTTAGGCCAGCTTAGCTAGCTAGCTAGATCTAACTGGTATAAAGTTATTGTAACTATCACTATTAAGCTGTAGATAGCTGCAGTAAGTGTAGCTTCCTTCTAGCCAGCCAGTGATGGTTGAACTATCTACTTGAGCTTCTCTGAGTCTGTATAGGGTGCTGGAGCACCAGAGTCTGGATGGGGGTGCTGGAGCAGCACCCTAAGCACCACCCTGTGTACGCCCCTGGACACTATAGGACACCACAGGCACTACTGAACACCACTGAGAAACTTTATAGGACACTATATAAACAACATGGGAACTATTGAACATCACTGAAAAACTGAAGGACACCATAGACACCACGGGAACTACTGAACGCCATTGAGAAACTAGGGATTTTACCTAAAAAAAGGTCATAACTCTTTCTCAGCAGTCATGCAGCATGCGCATCAGATAGCCTCATTGGGCATGTGCAGATCTGAGAATGCCAGGGGGGGGCTGCCCCCCGCTGTCTACGGCCCTGAAGTACAATAAGTCATCCTCAAAAGATTGCACCATGCATGCAGTGATTACTATAATTATACAACAAGTATATCACTGTTATCTGCAGTGAGAGGCCTGTTATATCAAATGATAGTTTTTTTGTCTATAGCTGTTCCTTAACTATCATTACTTTAATCACTTAGTCAGCAATATACGTATAGTTTTGAAACAATAATTATGCCTCGAGGCGTAGCCGCACGAGGGATACGACTGTGTGTGTGTGTGTGTGTCTGTGTGTCTGTTCCAGCTCAACAGTTGCAATGCGACGAAAGCTAACAGCTTCTATAGGCTTCTAGCCACATTCTCTTGGATTTTGATTCGTGGATTAGCAAACTAAAGCTTCTTTCTCGAGTTATGGCTAGTTTGACTCTTGTACAACGAGTGTTGCAAGCGTGCGCTTGCTAATGCCTCTCGCCATGTTATGCTTTCGCTCAAAAAGTATTAGTGTTATATTAGTTTCTATAATGAATTTTATATTAAAGTTAGCTTATCTCACTGAGAAGAAAAGACTTGTTTACATGCATCTATTGTTGTTATTATTTATTGTATTATGTGGCTTACCAGGACCTCAAGAAAGAAGAAAATTGATTCTTCCAGGATCTGTAGTTCAGTGTATATAATATCTAAGAAGAAAAGACCTGTGTACATGCATATTGTTATCTATACTGTTATATGGTAGTGTTTTGTGGCTTACCAGGCCCTCAAGACAAAGACGATTCTGCCAGGAGGATCTGGATCTGGATCTTGGATATTATTTTCTCACACATGGAGAATGAGCGCGCATGCGCATTACATCCATAGGAATAATTAAAGGGTGTGTCCAAAGAGATCAATTTCACAAAATTAATGGCTACTATACTGTACTGTACTGCTAGCTAGCTGTTTTAACAGATATTTTTTGAGTATTGTAGCTAACAAAAAGCTAGCGCTTTAGTGCAAGGCTAACTCATATGTTCAATAGAAAGTTTGTGCGGACAGATGATGCTATGAAAGATTCTGAAGAGACTTGCAACAGCCTTCAATTCAATGTGAGTCAAACTAGCCATAACTCGAGAAAGAAGCTTTAGTTTGCTAATCCACTAATCAAAATCCAAGAGAACGTGGCTAGAAGCCTATAGAAGCTGTTAGCTTTTGTCGCATTGCAACCGTTGAGCAGTTACAGCTGGAACAGACACACACACACACACAGACAGACACACACAGTCGAGTCAGCTTTACCATATCCCTTGTCGTGCGGCTACGCCTCGAGGCATAATAACTATTACAGTGCAAAAAACAGCAGTGGAATTAACGAAAGCCTATTGAGATCTACAACTAGCTATAGAACAACTGGAGATCTACTTCAATACGTATAATGATACCACGAGTTGCATGTATCACAGTGGCCCGACACTGTATATCATTTCATTGTAGGAGTCAGGGTGGAGACAAGGGCAGTATAATTATATAGCAAGAGTTCTTGATTACAATACTGGAAAATCTCTCTGGTCTCTTGTGACTATATTCAGTTCTTTTGACTTCAAAAATCTTCTTCAGTTTCTCATCTCAAAACAACGTATACAAGGTGGTATTTAGGATGATGTGATCCAAATTGTCTCCTTGCAATTCATGGTATCCAGGAGCAATAGCAAATAAACCACAGTTGTTACTGCCACTGTTCTGCTGCTGAATATAGAGGCCACAGACAGTAACAACCCATTGTGTCACTGCATGCATGTGCTTGTACATTTGGGCGATTTACAGCTCAGCACTTGGCTCCAGATCTTTCCCCCATATTAACCTTGGCAGTTGCAACCTTGCTCTTCATTCACATGCATATAGGTCTACATTCCAGCTGTCACTTGCTGTCTACTATTCATTGCTATACCTTGCTACTAACCTTGCTCTTTATCCTGGCTCTTCATTCACATTCATTTGGCAGGAACAAAACAAGCATGTGCATAGGGAGTCACGTTCATTCCGGGGGAGTCCCTATACACCTTAGGCATGCAGGAATGACCGGGGGGGGTCACTCCCACCAGGGAGTCATTCATTCCTTTGACAATGTCCAATGATTAGTACTTTACTCTAGAAACTCGTTTGTAGATTAATAATAATTATTGCACTGTCTAGATCTAGTCAGCATAATCAATAACTGATCTATACGTTGCCTGGCCTAAGGCTAATAGTAGTTCACACACCAGTCTCTTGCAGCTAGATATATCTACTCAGTATAGTATATTTGACAAGCTCTCAGTGATTAAGTTATAATCAGTAGAAATGATGGGCCTTGGGATGGTGACACGTCCACACAAGACCTCATCACCAGTGGTTAGCGATGACTATGATACCGTATAACTATAGATGCACTCAATACTGAATGTATAGATCTCCATCTGCATGTACAGACGTAACATTTACCAAATACCTATATATAGAGTATTGCATGCAATCTTCCGTTTATACAGTTTGTAGCATTGATACATGGTTATTATGATCATGTTTTGGATTTTCAGGCGGAGGATTTCGGGATGAGAGGACAACAGCAGATTGGTGGTGACCACACATTTTCAACGTTGAGAGAGAACGATCACTCTGAAAAAATCATCAATCCAAGGCCATTGTATGGTGTAGTACTACGTCGCACAAAACCTAAAGCTAAGAAGAGTGAACAAGAAAATTCTGGAATCGATGTATGAAAAGTTAAACAATGGCCTTAAGTGGTAATTGCACGAGGCGAAGCCAAGTGCTATTTACCCTTGCCATTGCTTAATTGTCATGAGAGTGCATGCATATGCATGCCCCTTCTTGATTGTACAAGTATAATATGGTTTCTAATCGTTTATGAGGCAATTCTCTGCAGTTTTAATAATCGGACGCGGTGAAAACAGCCCCTGTGCAATTACTCCCTTGACAACGTGCAATTACTGCAATTACTGATACATTCCAGATTAATAGTATGGTTACTCATGCATTCATAACGGGGTTACTCATGCATTGATACTCTCATGGGGATGAATTGGTAAAGTGATACTATATTATTGTAACAGACCAGGCATGCAAGTCAATTAAGTCAATTAGTGTTAAATTGCAATGTCTCGCAATGCTCCCCCTGAGCTGCAAACAAGATTTTTCTTTCGTGCTAATGATTATCTCAATGTTTTACTTCAAATCAACACAGACATACATCTTTCTCGCTATAAATTATTATAGTGATGTAATGCTGCGACCCAGCTATATTCCAGTCAGAGGCAGCTATCAAACGATAATGATACTACACATCTGTTTCACTTGAACATAGACCTTTGTGAGCGATGAATTGGTCAATGCTTCCACTGCATGGATACCAGTTTTTATTTTGGTATAGACAGCATCAATCAGATATTCCTCAGAACTTGCGTCTTAATATTGTTTTATGCTTTTGATGCTGAGCACTCGGCAGTTGCAATACTCGGTCTTCATTAGTGTAGTTTAAACTAAAGCTCAACAGACAAGTGAAAGGTGGACCACTTTTGGTGCATGCGGACTACAAGTAATAGTTGTGACACATGCACGTGGAATATATTGGCTCAGTAGTGACGTAGGCCCAAGGGCCGCAGGCAACCAGCACTACCAAATCCACTGAGCCAATGTGCATGCATGCACAGGAGTGAAGCAACTGATTTGTTGTACATATTCCTTTTCTTGTACACATTACTCCTTTTATATAGGACACTATACTTGCAGACATACTTATGCCGGCCTACCACAATTATAACTCCAATTATAACCTTGTGATACTAAACTTTGCATGATCTCTGAGAACATACAAATTAATGTAAAAATTTCGCCTCCGGCAGGATGGGAGGGGGAATTTCTCACTCCTGGGCCTATATCCCCTATACCCGCAAAGCCCCCATTTTTTTTTATTACGGCCCTGAACTAGTACCAGGCCTAGTTGTTCGCCTAACCATTATAAAAGCGAAAACTCGATCGGCCTGGGATCAAGACAGGTTAATATAGCACTCGGATACGCCTCGTGCAATTAGAAGCCTTGGCATTGCTTGTTACTCACGCTATATTATCCCATATTGCACTCTTAACCATACTATTAATTATACTAATGTAGAATGAACTTGCGCAAAAATTGAAGCGAAGGAGGAAAATGAATGGTGAAGAGATTGAGGCCTATCCAATTGAACTTGATAAGATGTTTGATAAAGTGAGTGTGCATGGTTATTCTGATAATTATTATATTCAAAGATGTACTATGACACTGCCCTCAATGCCCCTCACAAAATTATAAACAATAATAATTTATTATTATGAATTTAAATCCCCATAATTTCTGGCTTTATTAACTCAGGGCATAGTTATATACAAAGCCAATACTGTTATTGCACATAAAGTAATGGCTGCTGACAGTGCTACAACACTACAGCCAACAGGTGAAAATCCTATTAGTTCAACTGTACGCAGACCCCACATCCCTATCAATTCGAGGAGGACAACAACTAGTGACCTGCAGATAGCAGTGGTACTACAAGATGCTCGCCAGAAACTGAAGCAGGTATCCTTTGCTGGCACAGAACGTCTCAGTTCAGCTATGTGCATACCCTTCAAACCCATTAAGATGCATCAGTGTCATTTCTAAATTTCAAAAGATGCGTTTTATTTAACACGTTTTATGTTACTGTAACGAATGTGTTTTTACTGTAGTCATGCGCATGTATATGTGCGAATCAACAAAAAAGCTAATAAGTATACACATTATCATTTCTGCATTTTCTATACATATAGCTTTTAAGGGATATAAGTTTTTCTAATATTCTTATAATACATTCATGCATGTATAGGATCATCACGGGACTCAACAGACAGAGCACAAACCAACGAGTGGGCTATACTCTTCTGAGAAACAATCAAAAATTAAGAACAGAACTCAACAAGCTGAGCAAGTATTTACTGGTGAAAATTTCCAGGAAAAACCACAAGAAGGTGACAAAACTAACACAAGCAACCTGGAAATGATGGTACAATTCTTTATTCTTCAGGTGGTCGTACGCATGGTGATCGGGACTCTGACATATATCGATGGAACAGTCGAGTCCCTACTCCAGGTTGTAGGAAGGTGTGGCGTACACTGAAGTCCACCACCTCTCAAGCTGTTCTCAATGCCATAGAATCCCTGACGAATGTTTCAACTCAAAACCTCACCATCAAGCGCAAGTTTAAGGAGAAAAGAGAAGGCCAGATGACTAAGTGGTGGTTTGTGATCAATGCAGATGAAGCTATCTTGCTGGAACTTGAAACTGCGTGGAGTGTGATAGAGCAGCAGACGGAATGGACTCTCGGGCCAGTGTTGAGATATCCTGAGTCTGAGAGTGATCCTGTTCCTACTCAACCAACAAAGAAAGTATGGTAGTTATTCCAAGTGATTTTATAATTATGAAGACAGTGGTGCATGCCTCAGTGATAATTTTACATCTAGATGAGCAGGAAAGAAAGAAAAAGAACAACGTATAACCTGCAAATTGAGAAGATTGACCAACTAACCAAGGAGTGTGAGAGGCTTACCGCTGAGAAAAATGCCATGGGTAATGACTTGGATTTTTTTAATTTGATTGCTAAATTTTTGTGTGAACCTAGCTGGGATCTCAATAAAGAAAATGGAGGACGAGCTGAGGAGCCAAAGTGAGGAAGTGACACGACTTCGGATGGAGGAAATACTGAGATTACAAAATGAAGAAAATTATAATTTGGAACAGGTACTGTCCACAAGAGGAAATTTATGTTATTATACTACAATTGAAAGTATGCCTCAGGTGCGCAAATCTGAAGAAGCGCTTTCTAATCCAGGTTGTAATAGTTCGGAAATCCTGTGCAGGAAATGGCTGTACTTGGAGAGAAAATTCTGGGCAAGAAACTTACTTACTTTAAATAGTGTTGAAAAGCATGGTGCCCACTTCCTGTTTAGCAGCATACTTGTGATCAAATGCAAGGCCCAGTTATATGGGATCATGTGTTGCACATGAATGTGTAATGTGCACTATATAGCTACAGCTAGCTCCATCACAAGCATAAACATATTCAGTTGTCAGCTGCAAAGTCTTCCCTCCCCTCCCATGCACCCTTCTATAGCATAAATCTGGCTCAAAGGAAATAATGTTTATCGTATTAGTTATTGCATGAGCACGCTACGGCCCTTGACCACTAATTACTACGTAGCCAATATCAGACATATTGCACGAGTGATTATGCAATAACTGATTTGTTGTATGGGAGAAGCATAGTTATAATGAGTTCATGCATTCTGCATTCCTTATTTTGATACCACAAAAAAGTGAGTTGTAGGAACAATATATAAAAGAGATCATTCCAACTTTAGTACAATTAAGCTTTCTGGCTGTGCGGAATATTGCACTGTGGTAACTTGTTAGCTTTGATGTACCTGGCTTCACTGTGCAATATGCCATAATTTATATTTGCACTGTGGTTTCTTTAAAATGCTACATTTGTAACATAACTGAAGATTCAACAAAATTTTCTAGATATTTAAAAGAGAAAAAACACGTTCAGCAACAGTAGAGGACCGTCGTATTTGTACCAAATTCTCAAAATTTTAACCCTATTATGCTATGCCCCAAGGACTTTATGCCAGCATAATGACCTAACCTATTATGCCCCAAATTATGCCAGCATAATTTGCCAGGGCCTATACATGCAACAGCTTGCAAGCAAAAACTGTAAGTGAGCGGTGGAATTTACTGGAAAAGTACAGTAATATCGCACGTTGGACTAATAGTGAGTTGCATGCCCTTTTCTCTCATACGCCCTTAGTAATATTAAGCATATATGAATGTGGTGTGGCCAAGTGGCCTATAAGCTGTCATCGGTATTAAAAGGTGTTCAAACATGCAGTGATATGAATGTTGGCACAATAAGGGGAGTGGCCCCACAGTTTACCAACCCCCCCCCCCATTTTTCCCTCTGAGGAAATGGGGGGATATTGCCACATCATTGGAATGTTAATTACTTTCTTGTCAGTTAGACGAAGTGGAGTAAAAAGAATGTTAAAATAGTGCAATTTTTAATAACAGTACTATAACAGTGGCGTAGGCAGAGCCCCCCCTGCAACTTAGCTTGGATCACTGTGATCTTTCGATCTATTCTGCCGTACTGCATGCATATTATAGTTACTACTGAAATGTGGGCAGGGCTATCAGCTGATGAGCATGCTTATACTGCTGAGGGTAAGTGATGACCTTTCTTTTAGCAATGAAATTCAGCACCTATGCTCAACCAATTTGAGCCCTGCCCTTCCCAAAATCCTGGCTATACCACTATATAATTCGTTAAAACGTTCATGGATAATAAAAGGAGACATAATTATAACAAACAGAGAAAATAAACAATGTGTCCAGCCAGTTTCTTGGTGTGGCCTTTCCCTTCAGAAATAGAATTGAATCGGAGTCAAAATAATTACTATACCTACTGGTTTTATATTGGGTATAAAGCTGCAAGAGTGAGACAATTAAAGAGCTGCATTATAATAATTATGGACTTTGAACTTTTTGCATTTTTTTAAAAACAATCATGGTATATCATTTCCCACTCCTTCGAACATACCCTGTATATGCAAATGTAATGAATTGATAAATAGTCTGCTATATAGTATACTTTAGCTTCATTGCCCTAAGCGTTGGTGCCTCCACCAAGGCATCACCACCCGTGGTGCTTTCATTTAGAATCAGGTATACATGCATGCGTATGCATGCATAATTATTAAAATCATGATTCTATACGTATTTGCAGAGACAAGCAAGTAGAATATTTAGGCAACTGGATAGACGTATGAAAGAGATTGCCTTGCTATTGCCGTCTAAAAAAGTAATCAATTCTGTAATCACTTGATGTATTAATTATGATTTGTTATGCAGATCGAAGAGAAACGCCAGTATAGTACGGAAGTTAAGGAGTTCACTGTGAAATCAAAGACACCCATCCAATGTTCTGATCAAAACCAAATTGAAAGTGGCAGTTTTGGATCTATATATGCAGTCAACTTGAATGGGACTCCTTGTATCGCTAAGCGTCTACATAACATACTTATGGGGCGTGACAACCACCCTGAGATAATAAAGGAATATCACGAAAATTTTTGTCGCGAATGCGTTTTAATGAGCCGAGCAGAACATACTAATGTTGTCAAATTCCTTGGAGTACATTTTGGTAAAGATGAGTTTGATCTGACACTGTTTATGGAACGACTTCACACTGACCTTAATGTGTACCTCAGCAGTACACCAGACATACCTAGTCGCACTAAGGTATCAATTCTTCACGATGTCTCCTGTGGATTACTCTATCTTCACGAGGAGTGTTTTATCATCCATCGTGATCTCACAGCTGCCAACATTCTCCTAACAGCCGATAACCGAGCCAAGATAGCCGACTTTGGTATATCGAGAATGTTAAATAGAAGTTTTCCACGACTCACGAAAATTCCAGGTCATTTCATATATATGCCCCCTGAGACTTTTAAAGATAATCCTACATATGACGAAAGCCTCGACGTCTTTTCGTTTGGCGTTCTCACTCTTTATGTGGGGATTCAGATGTCACCTGACCTTTCCTGGGATCCTGTGCCCAATGATGCCAAGGGGGAGCAAGAAATCTTCAAGAGAAAAATGTGGATTGAGATGATGAAACAAAAACAACCTGAACTAATCTCACTTGTCCTGTGGTGTTTGTCAGATGACCCCAAAAGCCGACCCAGCACTTATTGTGTGAACGTTACCCTTCAAGAAATGAAATATGACCTTTAGCAACTATACTGTAAGTCTACATGCATGAACAATTTGTTTTTTTACCTTTACCTATAATGCATGTATTCATTGCAATTGTTACAGTTATTACTGTACATGTGTGAGCATTATCTTTTTGAAAATTAACGACAACAATCTATAGTAACTGTTGTGAATTGTATTGTTTTAATCGGAGGATGTCCTATTAGTGCACTAGAACTTGTACAGCAATTAATCCCATATCACATCCAATCTGAACATGTATGGAGGGTTTTTATAAACTGGGGTGGTTCAATTGCCTTGGTTCTGCAATTTCAAGGATTGAGCACACATACCTGAGACGGACGTCATTTAGTGGGTATAGTTGAAGATGTACACTACAGTTAGGTACCAACATCATCATGATCAGGTCCTGATAAAATTTAATGGTGAAAAACTTGATAAATACCTTTTTCGATCACCCTCGTTTTCACCTTAGTGGATTTCCCAGGTCACTAGTTATATATACTGTAATAATGAAAGCACCCGCGGGTGCTGATGCCTCGGTGGAGGTGCATGTCAAAGCTACATAACATAAAGCTACTAATAGCTTAATATTTTACACATGATGATGAACATTTTTTTGCATTAATTAATTTTGCGAAACTCCTGCACACACCGGTATTTCACATGCAATTTATATCATGCATGACCACCTCACAAGAAGGTTTGCTTGGTTATGAAGCTATACTGAGCAACAGATCACTGATGTGCTGGAAACTGGTTCCGTATACAATTGGAACAACTGCTGATCAGGCCAGATTGGATATTATCGGAGACAGCTAGTGGAGTTACAGCAAACAAATGATGATTTGAATTGTAAAGTCAAGCAATAATTATATGAAGCTGATAAAGAGGTAAAAAATAATAATTGTTGTACAAGACTACATAATTATAGTATACTGGCATAGAGACGGTATCAAGAGCAGGAAATTGACACTTTTAAATTTTGAGATAGCGATGTAGACAGTCTTTGAGATTCATACATAGACGCTCCATAACTAGATCTAGACTAATAGTGTGAGCTCTCTCCCGTAATCTCTCTGCCTGGGATCCTATATACTGAAGGATCTAGTAAGTATACATGCATCTGTTAATTTATTGTTTGATTTTTGTCTATTCAGTATACAAATTATCGACATGTGTACTTGTTCGAGTGTTTGTGTGCATGTTGTAATTATAATATCTACTAGGTATATACCAGCTGAGCTATAGGGGACAGTATATACTAGCCACTATAATTATTATAGAGGTGCATATATAGATATAAAGATATATATAGGGCACATGCATGCATGCAGAGGTGTCATGGAGCTGGGGAATACCCATGCTGACCAGTGAGTGGCAGTGACCATTATGCAATGACAGCATGCACAATGCACTCTATCACAGTATGCACTATAATAATTTGTATAGTCTAAGTAAATATTATTATAGATCTAAAATAATGAACATTGCTTCATGTGTAAGAGCATTTATGATTAATTATTCACAAGTTCCTTTGAGTAAGTTGCAACTGCTTCTCAAGCTCTGTCAGTGTAAAATGTCAGAGAGAGGTACGCAAGAGAGCAGACTAATGGATTACCATCGGCACCGAGAGAATACTGGTATGGTGACAAGTCCACACGGTGCCATATTCTTATTGGTGAGTGCATTAGGGATAGTTCATTATCAATTGTTAGACTTAATTGCAATTGTATGTTGTACCATTGCTAAATTATGGTATCGGGAGCTCTGTTTTTTGCTGGTCTTGCAATGTATATACATGCATACGTTTTTGTATTAATACTCTAAGCTTTTACTATTCTTAGCCGGCATGGGGAATTCTAATTATAACTATAGCTAATTAAAGCCAAGCTAAATCCATACGCTATTTCTATGAATTTAGCTTGTACAGCTAAGTACGTAATTATTCGCGAACCATAATTATAGTCCTACACATCACGATCATGCCGCATTGTCGACGAATTTTTCAGGCAGAGGAGTTCAAAATGAAATTGCAGAATCAGAATGGTGGTGACCACACATCATCAACTGTGAGGGGGAAGAATGACCACGTTGAGAGAAAGAGTAGAAGTGCTACTTACTTTGTTGGATCTCGTGGTGAAAATGTATATTATAATTATAGTTAGAGCTAAGCAAAATGAATGATAGGCAATTCTCATGCATGATTATATATGCCCGACATCAGCGACATGTATAATAATCTGATATGGTCGTATATAATCTGACTATTATATATAATAGCATGCCTTTGCTGTTTTTGTTGATTATTTAGGCTGACTATACAGTGACATGCATGAGCTGATCATAATTATAGCTATACACTGATATGATAAAAAAAGTGGTAAAGTGCGTGACTGACTATGTTGCAAATGCATATGCCTGACATTTGTCACTGAAAATTGCACTTGGGTGAAAACCATGCACACATCGTCTTTACAGTGTAACTAATATCATCGCCATGCATGCACTACATGAATCACAACAGCTGGCAGCCTCGGACAAGTTAGAACAGGAAGCTGGAACTAGTGATCATGCACAGCCATCAACGTTTGGTGTGGCACTACGTTGCACAAAACTTGTTATGGCTAGGGATTCTCAAGAAAGTTATGGAGCCAATGTATGCGTAACACTGTAATAATGATAATTGCCAGTTTAATCCGTTTAATACAGAATGAACTTATGCAAAAATTGAAGCAGCGGAGAATGATAGTTAACGATGAAAAGAGATCGCGAGAGGATCCAGCAGTTCAAAATGAGAAGACGGTTAGCAAAGTGAGTGTATACTGTAGAAATTCATACTTATACTTTGTTTATGTTCACAAGATGATATAGCATCCATGGTTGCTTTACTGTGTAGCTATATAATAACATTATATGCATATTCAGGCTGAAAATGCTAATGCAGCCATTTCACAACAATAACAAAAGCAGCTGATAGTGTTAAAAGTGAAACACCAACACTCCAGCAAACAGATAGGAAACCTATCGTGTACCGATGCGAGTTTTCACCAGCAGGTAACTCAAGATACTCAGCGGCCGGCATCTCAGAAATCAGAAAATCAAACGCTTTGCAATAGTTCCTCCATATACCTCTTACACGTGTTTTTGGTAGTGTGTCCCTCACCGACCCAGCATTTAGCCGAAAGGAATGTCAAAGCTTGGGAATTACCTTTATAAGGTTAAAATTAATGCATGGCTACAATAATACAGTACATAGGCACAGGACAACAATATATATAGCACAACATTGCAAGGGTCCAGTGCCACATCGTATAGACTTCACTATAAAACATTACGTAAATCATTTTGTTTCCATTCCCTCTTCCTCTTCCATCTATATGCCTCTCATGCACTAATTGCAGTCACATGCACCAATCCGTTATCGCACACATGTATGTAATAAATATAGGGTATTGAAGAGGAGCGTCAACGGTCGTATGGGCTAGAGTCTTCGGAAAACAAATCAAAAACACAGCCATATGAGAATGTTCTCCCACTTCAGAAAAGTGTAAAACCAAAAGTGGTGAGCACCAAAGCAGAACAAGCTGATATTATAATTCAACAAAAACAGCGGGAACGTGTCCTTGGTTATGAAACTACTAAGGAATTTATCAGTGACGCTGGATGTGACGATGCTCCTATAACAAGAACAGGAGCAAACCATTGTGATGCAACTGTCAACAAATCCACACTATCAGTTCAGTATACATGTACAGAGTTGGAACAACTCCGACAGACACATAAACAGGAGCTTGAAGAAAAAGAAAAGGTGTACAAGGTTGGTGGTTTTGTGCAGTGCATGGAATTAGACCTGCTGATTGCGAGATACATTGTTAGCTAGTATGACTCTTGCATGATTTTTTTTAATAGACTACCATAATTGTATGTCCTTATGAATAGAATTGTTCTGCGTGTGATATCTAACGACGGCTTTAGTATGTGACACTTAGTGATTACTACCACCACCATTAATGCTGTTATAACCCCTTGATTAATTATGTACAAAAAAGAAAAAAAGAAAAAACCTCGAATACAAGTACATGAAGATGGTAGATGATTTGGAGCGAAATTACCAGGTGGGTAACTCTGTCGTAAATATGATATGATAATCATAGTGTGCATGCTTTTCTTTACTGAGCCTTGTCCATCAAAACTGGATTCCACTTTTGTTCTCATTCAGAATAAGCACGATGAACAGCGAAAACAACTGACTGAGAAGTTCAATAAAGCATTAGCTATCCAATCAGCTGAAGCACTGGCTGAGAAGGCACGTCTGCTTACATCCGCTGATCAGACTCAGTTGGATCATCAGAAACAGCTTGTGGAGTTACAGCAGGAAAATGATGGTTTGAATCGCAAAGTCAAGCAGTGTGAACGCAACAAACAGGTAAAAAATATGATTGTTAGACAGCATGACTAATTATAGGTTGTTGATAAACTGCACACAATGAGACAAACCAAAAAATGGTTCAGGGATATACATAGAAAGTAACACTGATAAAGGAGCAGAGCTTTTGTCATTCATTCAAATTACTATAGCCTTACATAATTATACTGATGTATACATGCCGGATGATTAGCACTTATCTAATAATTATTACAAACAACCTCTAATAAGACTATATATACCATTGTATTATTGGACGTACAATTATTGTTGGGTGTTCTTCGATCCTTCCAGGATATCCTTCAACACTATCAAAGTGAAATCCAACTGCTTAGATTCACCAATCAACAGTTAGAGGTAAGAAGAAATCAATTGAATTAACAGATGATTGCATGTGCATGTGGCTACAGACCGAGTCTAACTACAAAGATGAGTTGGCTCCCTACATCTTAACTTGGCTCCCTGAGCTTGGTGAGCAACAAGGTTTGGGGTCGTACGGATCTGTCTACCCTATACAACTGAATGGGATTAGTTGTATTGCCAAACGAATTCACGACATTTTTCTTGGTAAAGGGAGAGGAGAAAGAGTGAATTTAAGGGAAAAACGAGCAGCTTATGAAAAGTTTTACCACGAATGTGTTTTACTGAGTCGCATCCGCCACCCCAACATTGTCCAGTTCATGGGTGTGTACTACGGGCCACAGAGAGATTACGGGAAAGAGCTTACACTAGTAATGGAGCGCCTGTACACAAATTTGTACGACTGCTTACATCGCTATCCCAACATTGAAATGTGGCAAAAGGTGTCGATTCTTCTAGACATTTCCCAAGGTTTGCTTCACCTTCATTCTCGGGGTGTTGTTCACCGCGATCTGACAGCTCCCAACATTCTCCTCACAAGGAGCTTCCATGCTAAAATTGCTGACCTTGGAGTCTCAAAAATCATCCAAGTTAGCGGCACTAAACAAACCATGGCTCCTGGTAATCCTGACTACATGCCCCCTGAGGCACTAACCGAAATCCCCATGTACGGCTATGCTCTTGATATATTCTCGTTTGGCGTAATCATGCTCTTCGTGTTGAATCAAGAATACCCAAAGCCATATGAGGTTCCTCTCAAGACAGTCACTGGCACCGTTCAACGACAGGAAGTTCAGATACAAAAGCGAAGGAAATGGATTGGCAAACTATCACCAGACGATCCAATGAAACAACTAATCTGCCGTTGTCTTCAGGACGAGCCTAAACGGCGACCATTATCTCAATATCTCAACTCAACTCTGATTCATTTTGCACAGCAGTTCCCAAAGCCGTTCGTAGATACTATTGAAATGCAAAGAACATTGGTGAGTTGTGTTCACAGCACAATCTTATTTCCTATTTGCCAGCAACTGCAGAATTACATTGCATGCAATTTATACCCTGAACTATAGCTTGCATTATTCAAAACAGTGAATATAAGTGTGCTACATCGGTTCATAGAATAATCTTTTTTCAGCAGCAGAATCATGTTATTGACTCTAAGAATCACTGAATAAATACTGTATTTCTCATTGCAGAAACCCACAACTCTACCTGCATAACACCTCGAACACGCAATGAGAACAATTTACATTTTAGCTGGTATCACTATAGTTCGTATAATTATAATTATCACTTACAAAAAATTTGTTTTGTTGAGTTTTTATATAATTAGCTATGTGCCCTATTGGAAAAATGTGTGCAATTTACTCGCCTGTAGTATATATAAGTTATGACAATGTTATGATGTTATTATAGTGGCTATAATAATTATATAATTATACGTTGTGTTGGTGCGTCCACTCTGTGTCAATAATTATATAGTAGTACTGCAATCTTCAGGAGCTGATGTCATCAAAACAGTAGAGTTTTTCAGTGTTATCTCAGCAATGGAATAAGCATGTATAGAGGATTTTCTCAATGTAGCCCATTTATCTGTAAACTTACTACAGACATTTAAAAGCTAAGCTATTAATTTTCAGAAGTTATTACTCTAACCAAAAGTAGATCTATATCAGAAAACCAGTAAATCATGAATTAAGTGAACTGCAAACTCATAAAGGATAGCCAGGAAACCTAAACCATTCAACAATTATCTTATAGCTGTTTAAGGTTAGTGTTCTAACCTATGCATTACCCACTATAGCAATTTGCTATTAATCCCTTCAAACCCACCACTTCATGCATGTTTTGATATTTTGTGGCTTGTTCATTCACCTACACAATGGTACTATCGCACCATTTCTTAAAAAGGTTCCAATCAAAAGATATCAACCTTTAAACAACTATTCACACATTTGACTAAAATTGTGGTATATCTACTCTCTAAGCTGGATGCACTGTACATAGCTATGAACAACACAACAACTGTCCAAAACCAGTGGGTATAATATACAGTTATTATAGCTTGAAGTAGATTCTGAGTGTTTACTGTTGTATAGGAAGGTATAGATTGACATGAGGCACAGTGAGCTTGTTAAAGCCATGACATTCTTGGGGATGATGTGTATATGCATGGTTTCAGGGTAGGCCAGGGAATACCCAATGAATATCAACATGTTGACCACTTGTGCACATGACTTGTGTAATCTAATAGCCATTATATTGATATTTAGTTAGTCAGCCTATAAGCTCCTTTGGGTTGCAAGTTGCAACCCAGCCAACTATAATTAGTCTACACACTTGCAGCTATAGCTAAAAAGATATCGGCAAAAGAGAACAGACCAATGGATGACAATAGATACCAAGAGAATGCTGAGGACCAACACACGCTAACTCGTCCTGGGATGGTGACAAGTCCACACGATGCCTCAGCCATGCCTCTAACACTGGTGAGAGTGGTTATAGTGATCACTGCATGTGGTATGCACGCATGCATGAATATATATAGCTATATATCATAATTTTAATGCTACTGGCTATAATACCATGCTGCCCTAAAATAATACGGAATGACATTGTATAGCTACTTAGAATTAAGCAGACTTAATTAACACTGTATATATATGTACTAAGTTAAAATCTTGTCGTGATTATTACACATTTTAGTTATAGTGTAGCTCTAACTATTCATGCATTCTCCATTGAGTAGTGTCACGTCTCAGGACTTTACATTTCAGACAGAAGAGCTCCAGATGCGAGTGCAGCAGCGGACTGGTGGTGACCACACACCTTCAATGTTGAGAGAGAACTCTGACAATGGTGTAGTACAACATTGCTCAAAACCTAGACCTCAACAAGATAAGAAGAGTGAACAAAAAAATTCTGGAGTCGATGTAATGTCATCGAAAATGATAATTAATTCTGTATAATTATTTCTTTACTTTTATAGAATGAACTTGCGCAAAAATTGAAGAAGAGAAGGACAATTCATGAAGAGAGTGAGGTGTGTAAGAGAGTGAGGTGTGTAAGAGAGTGAGGCGTGTACTTGTTTAGTTCACCAATATATTGATGAGTGTGATTCTGTATTCCAGGCCGGATTATAACATGACTATAATTTAATATGTCTATACTGGTTGTATAAGGTTGTATGACCGCAGGTACAGGACAAAGCCGATACAGTCATTGCACACAAAGTAATGGCTGCTGACAGTGCTACAACACTACAGCAAACAGCTATTAGTTCAACTGTATGCAGACCCCACATCCCTATCAAACCAAGGAGAAGGAACAATAGTGACCAAACACCAGTCCAGGAGCTACAAGATGCTGGACAGGGGCTGGAAAAGCTGTCGCTTGCAATTGCTGATACAAAACATCTTCTTAATGAGGGACCGGTGACCATTCAGGTATGATATATGTACGTATAGCTATTGTATATTCAGCTATGCATAATCGGGACAGGACAACTCTTAACACAATAATTATACCGATACAGGCTGGCAGTGAGGCACCGATTGTCCAGCAAACAGATACAAATCCCAAAGTTTCAGATGTTTGGAGATCCTCCATAACCCATCCTAAACCAAGGAAAAGAAATTCAGTGAAAAGAACGGCAGTGGAATTACTAGATGCTAAGGTATTGCAGAAATTATAAGTGGCTATAATTATATGTATGTCCAGCACGCCATTGAAATGCAGGCTGTTTGCAGTTCTCTAATGAAGACACCACATATTCAGCAAACAGATGCGAGTCCTGCTCGTTCAGTTACATGCGGACCACCTCTAAAACCCAGACTCAAGAGGTTTACTAGTTTATATGAGTCTGGCAAGAAAGAGGAGAAAAATAAGACAAAGGAGCGGCCGAAATCAATGCTGCTATTTGTAAGCTACAGTGATTGTTATCGGATGAATAAGGCTTCACATACCTGTGGGTTTTAATTTAAAATACCCTCTTTAGCATTATTCCATAAAAGGATATCACATATACATTAACTATACGAGGTTGACACGCGTGCCTCGATTAGGCTAATTGCCTCTGCAATAATGTTGAGCATGGGCGGCATAATTACGCCCACGCTCAACGTTATTGTAGAGACAATCAGCTTAATCGAGGCACACGTGTTGTACCCTCCTCTGTACACTAACTGTACATGTGTATAGGGTACTGAAGAGGAGGAGCACCAACTGTGTGAGCCTAAGACTTCTGAAAAGCAATCGAAAGCACAGCCATATGAGAATGTTCTCCCACTTGGTTATGAAGCTACTAAGCAACCAATCACTAACACTGGAAATGACGAGTCTCCTACAACAGGAACACGTTGGCACAGTGATGTAGCTGTCGAAACTTCCACACTAACAGTTCAGTATCAGTATACGGCGGAGGAAAGGCTCCGACAGAGAGAAGCTGTACATCAACAGGAACTGGAAGAAAGGGAACAAGGGTACAAGGTTAGTGGTTTTGATTGTATAATGAAATATAAGCCTGAATTAATATAAGCCTGTTATTGCGAAATACATTATTTTTGTTGGTGCATCAGTATTAGTATACCACAATTGATACTATGTATGTACAAAAAGAACAAGAGAAAACATCTTGAAGATGAGTACAAAGGGATGATCGATGAATTTAAGGAATGGCATGAAGAGAAGATGAGTCGTTCGAGGGAAACTTACCAGGTCAGTGGGTATAGCTCTTAGATGGTAATTTGATTTGCTGAGCCTATAATTATATAGCTTGTCTAGAAGTGGAATATGTTTCAAGCATGTTCTCATATTACTCTATACAATTATTATAGAACAAGCACGATGAACAGCGGAGACAACTGACTGAGAATTTCAATAAAGCATTAGCTGTCCAATCAGCTGAAGCACAGGCCGAGAAGGCACGTTTGCTCACATCAGCTGATCAGACTCGGTTAGAGCATCAGAAACAGCTAGTAGAGCTACAGCAAGAAAAAGAGGCTGACATCCTGCTGCTCGCTGATAAAGAGGTAATTATAATTGTACAATACTAAAATAGGACCAGGTTTCATCTAGGGGGGTATGGTTGAACCTCCAACCCCCCATTCTTGCTTACGCATGTCCAAACCTTCCCTCCCAAACTTTTAATCCCAAATGAAACCCTGAGCATGCACTCAGGAAGATTGATAAGTTCATGATTAAAGTAACTTGGAAGAATTGATAAACGTTGTGGGATTCACAAAATTAATCTGACTTTCAGCGTCAGAGAGAAGCAAGAAGAAAATGCCTGTGTGTATATGCACTCCTGCTATATTTGTTCACTGTGTCAATTTTTCCTCCAGGCTAGCCTTCAGCATCATCAAAATGAAAACAAGAGGCTTAATCGACAGTTAGAGGTAAGAAGAAATCATTATTGCTTTGATTTTGTGCAACATGCATGCAGGCAACTAACTACAAGGATGAGCTGGCTCCCTACATCCTACCACATCTCCCTGAGCTTGGTGAGCAACAAGGCTCTGGGTCGTACGGATCTGTCTATCGTATTCAACTGAATGGGATTAGCTGTATTGCCAAACGACTGCACGACATTTTGCTTGGTCAAGGGGGAGAAGAAGGAGTGAATTTAGATGACAAACGAGCTCTTTATGTCAAATTCTATCACGAGTGTGTGCTGCTGAGTCGCATCCGCCACCCCAACATTGTCCAGTTCATGGGTGTGTACTACGGGCCACAGAGAGATTACGGGAGAGAGCTCACACTAGTAATGGAGCGCATGTACACGAATCTCGAGGACTGTCTGAAACAGTATAGTAATATTGAAATGTGGTTGAAAGTGTCAATTCTTCTAGATGTTTCTCAAGGCTTGCTCTATCTTCATTCTCGGGGCGTTGTTCACCGCGATCTGACAGCTGCTAATATTCTTCTCACAACGAGCTTCCATGCTAAGATTGCTGACCTTGGCGTCTCAAGAATCATTAATGTCCACCCTCTGGCTGCCTCTAAACAGTCGATGAATCCTGGGACTCTCGGATATATGCCTCCTGAGGCACTTACTGAAATCCCAAAATACGGCTCTGCTTTGGACGTCTTCTCCTTTGGTGTGCTAATACTATTTGTCCTTCTACAAGAGTATCCACAATTCTATGACAGTTATGTGACCCCCGAGGGATTGGCTCGCAAGGAATCTCATATTCAAAAACGTTCGAAATGGATAAACATGTTGCCGTCTGATGATCCATTTGTTCAATTAATTTGTGACTGCCTTCAAGATGTTCCTGAACGAAGACCCACCACTAACAATCTTAATTACATGCTGATTCAAATTGCCGCGATGCACCCCAAACCTTACCAAGATATTATCGATATGCAGAAGCGTTTGCAACTGTAATGGTGAGCAAATAATAATTATGTACGCGTGCAAAAACATTAATGACTCTCATTTGTCTCTGCAGGCCCGTGTACTCACTCACTATGCCTTCGCACCTGCATGTCCACTGTCATCAAGTTAAAGAAATAATGCTGCATCTAACAAAATTATATGCTGAAACATTTTCTTATAGTCTCTCAATCTCTCCGATCATAATTATTGTTTTATCAATCGGAATGCAAGCATTAACTCTAGTAAGTGTATATTCATTTATTTTCCACTTCGATCCTGTGAAAACTACATATCAGCTATAGGTGCAGTGGTACCTGCTGCATGCGTACGTACAATGATGGCTAGGCTATATATGTTAATTAACTCAAAAGGTTTAATTTAGAGATACGAGTGCATGGCTCCAGTTCTGAATCAGGTATTATAATTATTGATAATCAACGTAAAATATTCGTGGTCAGACCTTCAACCATGTGTGCCCCACGAAAATTACCCTTTATATACGGAAGCGAAACCATGAGATACTCAGTAACTTGTAATTGATAAGATCATATTGTAGTCGTATAGCGTGAAATTGTCGTGGAGTGCAAGGGCGGAGCAGTTAACGCGAAAATTAAAACTGTGATAATACTCCCACGCACTGGTTTTGTGGGTGTAGTTTCTTAATACGCATTTCTGCTGAACCAAATAGCGAAACTTTTCAACCGAACAAATTTCCCGCTATACACGGTATTTAATAGTAAGGTAAGTGCACGAATAACCATGCATACTAACCATACTCAGTACTACGCAGTTTTTAATTGTTGAGCCAGTCGTATGTTAGCTGCTTCCTGGTAAGACACAATGGCGGTGGCAGAATACCTCCCCCAGCCATGATCAGTAACTGACAATGACTTGGATCTGAGTGGATAACTTGGATCAATATGAAGATTCAGGGATCAATGAAAAACAATTATAAACTCCGGCTCTCTAACAGGATATACACATCGCTTCTTTGTCTGCTGCAAGTATATGTACACGGATATAGATACAAGAGTGCATGGTCTTGGTGTTGTGGATTGAGAACAGAACATGCACGATAATGACAGAGTGCACATGTATTCATGACTTTTGTCTTCTGGTCATTATAATAGTCATTGTCAGCACGATGACTGCTTTGTTTTCATAATCACCTTGTGTGGTAAAAATTATTGACCTCATAGTTATAACGTAATCTATGGTAGCATAATTATTATAATCACACATAATTATTTATCCAATATTGAATATTAAATAGCACAACCATTTTTAAACTCTACAAAAAGCATCTCTCTTGATCTTATAACTAGTAACATAACAATTGCCAACAACTGTAACTGTTGGAACTAACACCTACAAACGTTATTTGAATAAGTACCACAGTTAAATGAGACAGTTCATACTTTATTGCGTACGGGGCCGATTTCAGTGTGTGTAACAGCAGGACGACAGTTGACTCTTGGATGGGGAGGGGCGCTGGTCTGTAGTCCTCCATGGTGAGGGGGGCTAGTTCATCTATGTATAGGATAGTCTCAGCTGGTCTGGCTTCGCGGCTGGTCTGATGATCGGAGGAGTGATGTAGCGATCAGGGTCAGCTTCTTCCACAGCTCCATCAGTGTAAGGCTGTGGGTCCTCAATATCTATTTGCTCAGCTTTAAGTTGTTCATCGTCATCATTGGCTTCAAGCTGATGCATTACCATAGCGTTGTTAGGGTGTCCGTTCTTTTTGTATGCAACACCAGTTGTCAAGTTGTTCTTAACAAATTCCCTTATCCTGGGCCATATTTTGGTGTTCTTTAGTATGATGAAGTGGTGGAAATGATAGCTGATGATTGTCACAAAGAGAATGAAAGCTATAGATATTGAAACAATGGTCAGTGTTTCTTGCTGTCGGTGTGTTTGTGCCAATAGATAGAATGCCGAGATTAAGCAGAAAGAATGTTTCTAGGTAGTCACTAAGTTGCTTTTTGTGCACTTGGTTGATCAATGTTATCAGTCCAAATGCAATACAGGCAGATGATAGAAGAGGGAGTGAATTACCTGGAGCTATGGCAGCAACTAGATTATGAACAATCAGAGCAAAGAGGAGCAGTCCCACCCAGTAGCGATGCTTGGGAGTGAATGGAGCATGGTATGCATCCATGAAGCCAATGTAGTATGTGTTTTTAGTCCATATCATTACCTAGTCTCATGAATCAGCCGCCGTTCTTTTGGAACCACCGTCTGAGCACTCTTGTCATCATTTTATGTGCCAAGACGGAATTCCGTCTTGACCAATCAAATTGCAGAAGTCCAGTCAGGTGATGAACTTGGAGGCAGCAAAGAACTGAACTATGCTCAACGCATTTGGATAATCATTACGCATGCATTACGCATGGTAAACACTTCATACATAGAAGCTGCTACGAAGCATAAGCAAGGCAAGCGGGGTCCTTGGGCACAGATTTAGCACCACAGCAAAACACAAGTAGAGAGAGATGCCTTCGCTTGGCGATTTGTATAACAATTAGGAAATATGTGTGGGCGTAAGATCACGATTTAATTACATTCCATTGGTTTTGTGAGCAATCAACATTCCATTTTGAAATGACTTCATGACAAGAGTGCTCAGACGGTGGTTCCAAAAGAACGGCGGCTGATTCATGAGACTAATCGTTACCTTGGAACAGTGAGGAAACCATTGTCCAAAGAAAAGCAGTACAGTGAACAATCCACCAGCAATGACGATAATGGCAGCAGCAACAAACCGAGGAATGTGGTTAAGAGTAAAGTATGGCACATTGCTGTCGTACAACCAAACAGTCTTGGTTGAACCGTCGGAATATTCCAAGACCCTGTTTTGTAGTGCAGCAACGATAAACCGTAAGAATTTAGAATAAGAGAGTTGGGTGAGTGTGCCTAGGGCAGCAACTGGGTTCCTGTTGGAGAGGAGCTTTGCAAATGAGTCGAAGTACTTGCTCAAAATGATAATTAAAAACATTAGAAGAAACAAGTAAGCGGGAAAGACAAATTGAAGAAGCACTTTTGCTTGAGAATTCATTCCATCATAAAAGCAAGTCTCGATTCCCAGATCAAGATTCACCCATGATATGAAAACTGTTAAAAATTTGTTCAAACTAGGAAAGAAAATTGCTCTATTAACAGCTACTATGTTGGCGTAAAATATGAGGCCATGAATATTTCCAGTTGCTATAGTGATGTTGAGCACGAGAATTAAAGCAACTAGCAATATTCCAGCCAGCGCAAATGGAATTAGTAGAAGAAGGTAAAGGTTAGAATCTTTACAGTTTGACGTAGCCAGCACAAGACTGAGTCCAGGTTTACATTCTCCACACAAAACACCACTTCGATTGTAGTCACACTGTTCATCAGGGTTGCTTAGACTGATGTTGACTGGTTTTTGTACGCAATAGTCAGTGCAGCTGCTAACAACATAACCTGTTTCATTGGTGGTATTTATGACTTCTTTCTAGCGTTATGGTTCCATTTTCCTCAAAACAGTTTTTTATCTGATATCGTTGCAAGTCTGGATCGCAGTCACACTTGCATTCAATATCTGAATGGACTAATTTGAGCCCAATAGGGCATGTACAGGGTAGGAAAAAAATATTGATAAGTTGTTTGGAAATTCCCAAATTAATGCATGGACCCTCGACATAGAGTTCCAGTTGAAAAAAACTGGAAACATTTGCTCATACTATTGATGATCATAATTCATATTATTGTTGTAATGGACTTTCTATAGTGCATCTTATATAATATATATAATAGGGCTCTGATGCAGGAACTAGATGACAGTGAGCGCACGTAACATGTTGTAACTATACGCGTGGTAAATCCTAGCCTCGAATCCAGGCCGATTAAAATATTTTAATCGGCGTGGTCTCGAGGCTAGGTAAATCCATGCACAATGAACTGTTAGAACCTGCATGCCTTTAATATTTATAGTTAGTGATTTGTGAAGCAGTTACTCAGACACACTGCATGCCACTAATACCCCCAACAAATTATATTGATTTAATTCACACTGCAAATTGAGACAATTCTACTTTTTATTCGCAGCTGGAACCATAAAGAGCTCGGGCTGCGGCAACGTGCAAGCGATAACAACTGCACTGAGTCACTGACAGTCTACAAAGACGATACTGCCCAAAACTTTTGAGCAATCTGATTTAAATAAATTAGCATTTGATATTAAAACTATAATCGAGGCATGTATAGCAAAACTTAGCTATATAGTTGCCCGTGTTTTGGCGCGTCCCCTTGCCCAATCACAAAGGTGAGAAAAAGTAGCCATAACTGAGGTCAGTATAGGTGAGAGCTTGATTACAGAAATCTGCATGTGAATCAGGTGAGGTAGCAGAGATCTAGTCATTCGGCAGGTAGCTAAACGGTTAATGGAGATGAAACACTTCTCTTCGATTCTTATAGGGCTCTGATACAGGAACTTCATCTAACAGTGAGTGCGCGTAATATGTTGTAATATAGATCTAGATCTAGTTGAAGAAATAACAAATAAATCCATGCACAATGAGATCAGTTTTAGAGCCTGGCTTCAATATCGATCTGGATATGGTATAAGCATTGGCAGATTATGCTCAATAAATTGGTTACCTTTTTATTCTCTAGACTATTCCCCTATGGCTATGAGCTACAATATCCAACCATGGTAACATTAACTTTTAGGTAGTGATTAATAGAGCAGTAAACAATAAAATTTTTGTTATAGTGGGTTAATTATAGGGAGAGAAAAGACCAACGGTTTCCGGCTAAGGTCTAGGACTTGGTCACAACAGTGTAACTGTTGGGCTCTCTTATGAATAGTTCGGTTTACTTACATATCTACATATCCTCTGCATAGTGATAGTTTTTTTTTGGGGTAAGGGAGTAGGGGTTGGTAGATTATGCTAGCATAATTTTGAGTATAAGAGGTACATTTTTTTGTCAGAATTATGCTGGCATAATAGGCACATTTATTACAATAATAGGCAGGTTTCACAGAAATACAGGTCAGTACGAGTCATAATAGTATAAACATTGAAAGTACTGGTTTAATTATCTCCTTGAAATTCTATTATAGTGTTAATAATTATAGATAGAGTCACGTGGCAATTATTTATAGTTTGATGTTACTTGTGCCACGATATGGGGTCTACATGTTGTGTTTTGGAGGCGATTTGAAAAGAATAATACTTGAGCATAAAAGAATAGGTAATATCTCGAACAAAATCTACCAACCCCTAGTAGGGAGAGATTTGAAGAAGATCTAACGGCTATAATTATAAGGTTCAACAAAGTAAGCTAAAAAATTTGTCCAGAAAGCTTTATGTTATAATAATACGTTATTCAATCACCCTTATTTTCACGTTAGTGAATTTTAAGATGTAACACGCTTTAATATAGATATTATAGTTGTAGAAGTAACAAATAAATCCATGCACAATGAGATCAGCTCAGCCACTATTGATAGCAGTCTGAGAATAATGTTTTAGCTTAATATTCATTCACTTGGTATCGCAACAATTTCTTAGAAATGTTCCAATGTAGGAACACGCAGCTACTCATGCACAGTACTCTCTAGCTGCATGTAGACTGGATGCACTGTCCTCGTTTCATTAGTGATTTGTGAAGCATGCACAGTTACTCGAAGCATTTTATCATAATTATTTGGCTATAATTGAAATGATAATAACATGCAGAAGGGTTATTTTCGACTAAATTTATAAACAGTACATCCCGAAATAAGTCTTTGTCGGTACACTATTTGTACTCTTGACTTTCTGCTCTTGATCAGTCTTCACTCTGCTTGAGCATCAAACGCTGAATCATATCGCTTAAAAGTGTCGGGCAGTCATCGTTTTTGTAGGCTGTCAGTGCATTTGTTATTGCTTGTTTGTTGCCAGCATTACCATAGTAACCGTTCACATCACCAAGTATACGATTCACAGTACTACACTTTCCTTGCAAATTGTTGTGGCTCTTTTTGCCTTTAGAAAGAGTAATGAAATTCTTCCCACAATGAAGGTGAGGATACTTGCTTCCTGGATTGCCAACGTACTCATCATTGCCACAATACTTCTTCTTTATGTTGACAGCTTCAGTAGCCAGTACAAGGAGAGTGAGAGCTGCTAGCACCAAAGTAATCTTCATGATTCTTTTCAGAAAATTCAATGAATGCTTGAATGTATTTTAGATGCTTAATTTGGCCAAGTTTTATAGTGCCTGAATGCACTGTCCTCGTTTCATAAATACATGTACTCACCAATATTATCATACTGATTTTAAATTGTACCGACATTGTTAATGGAGGTGAAACACTTTATCTAGTGAGGGTTCTGATGCAGGAACTAGATATGACAGTGAGTGCATGTAATTTGTTGTAACATGCATGCATAATATTAAACGCGAAGTATTGTAATAGTACATGTCATAGGGCTCTGATGCAGGAACTTTACCTGATAGTGAGTGCGTAAGATGTTATAACATGCAGCATTGCTTTAATAGTTAAAAAGAAGCACAAAATTGAACCTGGCTTTGGCGGTCTATTTTTTCTGTTTAGTTAAACAACTATTCCCCTATAAGTGATCCATGGCAACATAAGGTTTATGCATGCATGCATGGTCATTATAATAGAATTGCTATAATTATAATACGTAATTGGTTTGGGAGAGAAACAACTAACAGTTTTCGGCTAAGGTCTAAGACTTGGTAAAAACATCTATAGATAGTGTTTAGCTATCTTAATAAAAGTTCGTTACACATGTTTTATGTTACTGTAACGAATGTGTTTTTACTGTGTACTCTGCTGGACCTTACCGTTAGATGTCCTAGAGAGATTTGAAGGACATCTAACGGCTAAGGTCCAGCAGAGTACACAGTAAAAACACATTCGTTACAGTAACATAAAACATGTTACAGTGGAACCCCTCTATAACTGACACCTTTGGGGAACAATACAATGTTTTGGCCTTTATACAGAGGCCGTGGCCTTTGTTGAGAGGTTGTTTTGTACACAAACTGTTCATTTGGGACCGGGTGCCTGGCCGTTATATAGCAACTGGCTTTAATTTATTCGGAGGTGGTTTAGAGAATATTTTAGGGCTCTGATGCAGGAACTAGATATGACAGTGAGGGCACGTAACATGTTCTAATAATTATGGTTCTGTCTCGAGGATAGTAAATCATTGCTTACTTAGTATAAGTGTTGCTAACTACATCCAAAACGTCCTATCTGGCCGTAATGAACGTATTATACATGTAAAATCACATTCAGTCCCAAAATCTCACAATTCCTAAGTTTTAAGGTGACCGACTACGATTTAAATAATTTAATCCACACTTAGTGTGCCTTAAGTTACTTTGCAGCAGGGGTAGAGTGATGTGTTCGGACAAAAAATGAGCTTGTTTTGAGTGAACTAAGACACTTTCATAGACTGCTAATGAGACGGTAGTTGGAGCTAGTTATAATAATATTATTATAGTTTTAAACTTGTAGGCGATCTTCGAAAGCAACAAAAAACAGTTACCCAATCGATCTAATCGTTGCTGCATATAGATTCAAGATCATTCTTAATAATAAAGGTTATTTGATAAAAATTTATTGTACCATTTTTCTGCTGTGCTGGGCATTATGTCATCCAGTGCCATATATGGCATGTTGTACGAGGTCGCCTGACTTGTTGCCTAATGACGTCAAATTCTTCTGATTGGTCAATTTTTCCCTGTAAAAGACATGTGTTTTGAGTGGAATTTTAGTGAATTCTAGTTGAATTTCATAGTAAATTCATAGGTTTTGTTCCCACAACTAATGGAAAAGGTAGTAGCCTATAAAAGGGACCAAAGGGTGTTCTGGAGGGCCATAAGTCCCAAAAGTATATTTCTTTCATCACAACTTGCAATATATGGTTGCTATGGTAGTGATGCAATATATGCCATATACAGAGCACTGGATTGCTTTGATCTGCCCACTCACTGGGCAACAACTTGAAAAATAACAATACAAGCAAATTGAGATGAAATGGATTCAAATGTATATATATAGCCACTCGCAGGTAGAAAACTAACAGGTCAAGCTGTATGCACGAGGCTATAGAGATGACGTGACAGCACTAAATCCTTTAGAATGCACCTAGCCAATTCAAAATCGTGTAATTTAATGCCTCACTTGGATGGACTCGAGGTTAATGTGGTGCACAAGGCGCACTTGGCATGCATACAAACACTTAATCTTGGCTAGGTGTGCATGTCTTAAATATCTAGTTTGGGACAGCTGGTACTGGCCAGTATATATACGGAATAGCGAGGCCACATTTCAGGAAAAGTTGTGCAGTAAACATGAATCTGTACCAACGATACGACTGGTATATATTGATGTGGCCGTACTCAGAGATTGAGCCGGATTAGCGAGAGTCTATACTAATACACATAGCTATAATAGCTATATAGGAGTCCTCAAATAACATGACACTTGAGTAACTAATGAATGCTACATGTGAATGATTTCCAAAAAATCAGCTATTAATTATCTGCACAATAATTAAGATCGAACACTTTTCACTGTATACACATTCATTGCAATCATTGACAAGATAATTTCAGCACATCTGCAACATGTTCTAATGCTATATAGATATTGAGTTCAACAACTATACACACAGTTCATAAAGCAGATGTATACAATCAGAAGCACAAGAGTCCAAATTACTTGAGTCTGCTCAGAAGAAATTGCAGTAAAAGGCTAGTAGGACAGTCATGCTCACTGTATAAATTTAGCGCAACAGTGATTGCATCTGCGTCAACAGCGGTGCCATAGTATTCTTCAGGGCTGCCAAGGATTTCATTTACCTTCGTGCAAAGGTCCTGTAGGTTACTGTGAGAGGTTTTACCACGAGAAAGGGTAAATAAATTTTTTTCCACAATGGAGGTGTGGATATCTGCCTCCAGTATTCCCAATATACTCTTTGTTGTCACAGTATGTTTTCTTTAAGTTGACGGCCTCTGCCATCAGAAGTAGAGAAGTGAAAGCCAAAACCGTTACAAAGATCTTCATTATCGCTCGATCTGTCTCAGACAATAATAATTATTATTACTGAGCATATAATTATTATGTGTAGTGTCTGTTTCTGAATCAGAGTGTGTCTGTTTTATATAGTCAGTAGCAGTCTACAGGATCCCATGGTTTCTCTTTATTAAATCAAGGGCTTATAAGCCCTTAAAACAAATAATCCAAATGTGAAGGAAATGAGCAAAAGAATATGATTATGCAATTGCTCACAAAAAGTATACATTAAATGCATGCTATACGGCTGATAGGGAACGATAATAGGACTTCCTGTATGCATGCATGCCATGGCGGGATGGCCCTGAATGCAGTTTGACCACTCGCTATGCTAACTAACATCTTTACCAAACGTTGATCACCACTAGTCTAAGGGCTGGTTGGGGAACCTAGGATTTCCTTGATTATGTATTCGCAGTTTGACCACTGTCTATATGCTAAAACAAACATCTAATTCTTCAAAACCAACAGGTTAATCAGTCACTTGGGGGATGACAGGAGACACCAGTTGTGAGGATTCCTGCATCGGCCCTGAATATGCACGTATTGGCATGCAGTTGATCACTTTATGGTACACCATGCAATTTAATTCACCTAAAATCACTGAAAAGGCAAAATAGTTATGCTAGACTATAGTCTAATTGATGATACTCAATTATATAGGCTAGTGCATGTGCAGAGTTGATAATTATGTGGTGGTGTGCAGAAGGAGTTCTTCACAATTGCATGACTAATGCACATGTCCCAAGGCAACTGTTAAAGGAAGTAATTGCATGATCAAGTTGTGATGACTAATTAATGTGTTATTCTATACTGTACCATAGATTATGTATTCTATATTAAGAGTATTCTGGTTAGTTCTCTTCTAGTTTGAGTTATCATTTTGTATAAATACCTGTGTATGCATGTTTATGAATCAGAGTTCTTATTATTCAAGTCCATCTACGATATTACACAAGTGGTAAACCACATGCAACAGTCGTGAAAAAAGTTTTCAAAATGGTTACACGACACATACATGAGCTGCCGCATGCTACTGCTCTGAATAATTATGAACAATTGCATTAAGAAAGTTATCTGCACAATCATGACCAATAATTATTTTCATGCAGGTAAACAATTTTCATTGCACATTGCAATCACATCGCTATAAATAATACAAAATACCTCCAGCATTCCCAACATACTCTTTGCTGTCTGTCACAGAATGTTTCTTTAAGCTGGCCTCTGCCATCAGAAGGAGAGAAGTGAAGGCCAAAACCGTTACACCGGAAGTATAAACCATGCGCATGATTTCCACATTTTCGAAGCAGTACATTATTAATTGAGGTTCGAGATCAATTCGCGAAAACTGTGAAAATTTAGCGTCTCGAAAATAACCAGCTATTATAATTATAGATAGTGGCATGCAGTCTATAATTTATATATAAGATCCTGCAAAAAGATCTCTTTGCATCTAGTAACCGAGAGAAAGTGAGAATCGCAATAATTATTACTTCATATATCTCATCATTAGGCCGAGCAAAGCGATTCTATTATACTTTCCCGCTGAAAAGTATATTGCGGAACGTATGTATGTATGCAAGAGCGTGTGACCGTATATAGTGGGTAATACATTTTTTGTGAGGTAAAAAATTACTCAAACACGGTAATTTTCACGAGTCAAAACTTCGTTTTACTTCATTGCTTGCACGTACGCCTATACATGTTGTGGAGGTCATGCAGCTTTCCTACGAAAGTAACGCTTTTCCCCATGCACGATAATTACCTGCTGTACGATAATTTACATGCATGCAGTGACATGTGTGAAATAATGGTCATAATTATGGCAAAGAAAAGTCAAATCCAATTCTCAAAAAAACAAACTACACATGCATGCACTGATCATGAAATAAACAATAGCATAGTTTCGGCACACTATAATTATAGCTACACATGCAGTCTAATGCAGCTGTATATATTGAGTTCAAACACTATTATAGATACGTATAAAGAACGTGCATGTACGTATGTATAAGCTGAAAACATTGTGACAGTATACAAACCAGCGTTACCATAGTAGTTCTGAATATTGCCCAGGATTTCGTCCACCTTGTTACAACGGCCTTGCAAATTATTGTGACTGCATTTGCTCCGAGAAAGTGTCAGAAAATTCTTCCCGCAATGGAGGTGTGGATACTTGTTTCCTAGGTTCCCAACATACTCTTGATTGCCACAATATTTTTTCTTGAAATTAATGGCCTCTGCCACCAGAAGGAGAGAAGTGAAGGCCAACAACGCTACGAAAATCTGCTTCATGTTTGTTGCTCTGTCTCAGACAAGATCAGCTTGTGACTATATAGTGACTATAGTGAGCATGCAGTGTGTCTATATATAATTTACTTGATATATAGTGGCAGTCTTACTCTAGGATCCTACAAAAAGGTATCTTTGCATCTACGAAAATCGGATTCTGGAATCCAAACGTGAAGGAAGTGATCCAAGAGATTCTCTACATATATATTGAAAAGTACATTGGGAAACGTATACTGTACGCACACAACAGTATAGTTATAATATACAGTGTATTAACTCAAATACGGTATCATGGTCTGACTCTCAAGCAATTGAATGAATAAAACAATTCTTATTTATCAGTGGGAAATTGTCAAGCATGAGGTGCAAACAAATTTCGCGTTTATCGAGAGCTGACAGAAGACGTGAAACTTAAAACTTGGATAAACTCATGCATGCATGCACATGCACTGTGGCTAATAACTCAGTTGCAAGTGTTAGTGACGTCTTCAGTCCTAGATGTAGAATGGAATGTGCGTGGGAGTTTAATACAATGTACTCCTGTTATAACACTATAGCCTCGATCCCAGGCCGCTCTACCTCAAAGAGAGGGCCTGGTATCGACTGCTTGCGCATGCGCTAACCATTAGCCAGATATACTGGCTAACGCAGGATAACAACGTGTATGCTCAGTAAAACAACGACGTCACAACAAACGGAAGTGGATTGAAGTAGATAGAAAGTTCGATGGAAGGTTTCTATATAGCCCATCTGAGAAAGAGCTGATAGCTACCCGTAGCCTGCTATGCTAACAAGACTCACAGCCTGCAACAGTGTGGATGACAATCGTTTGAACGGAGTGAAAGCTGACACTAGCCTAATGGACAGGCTACGCCCATCTAACACTAACTTTGGAAAGTCTACTACATGTATATACTACTACTACCAGGAGCCCATAAATAAGAGAAGGAGCGGTTAACTTCAACGTATACTCGGGGATCACGTCTCGTAATTGCCGGTGAAACCGCACTTCCTTGTTTGGAAGCGACTAAGTGCTTGCAAACCGCTATTGTGTATAACACGTGTAGGGATGTGCGCATGCGCCAAAAGGCTGGAACTCAGACCACGAAAATAAAATCCGCGAAATCCCTTGTAGAGGTCCATCCGCGAAAATGTATACCCTCGAAATATACCCACTATACGGTAATGAAGCTATAATATATACCACTTAAGTGACTCTGCATATATGGAAATGCGGTCATAACCACTTACGAAACGTGATCCCCGTAGTCAGCTGCTCCTTCTCTTATTTATGGGCTCCTGCTACTACTCATGTAGAAAGAAAATAGACATAGCTGTACAACAAAACTACAGCTCTGTCTCTAGCTAGCTATAGCTACCGTATATAGTGGGTATATTTCGAGGGTATACATTTTCGCGGATGGACCTCTACAAGGGATTTCGCGGATTTTATTTTCGTGGTCTGAGTTCCAGCCTTTTGGCGCATGCGCACATCAACATGCAGCTGTACCTCCACACTGTTAGCCTCGAATCCATAATACTGAACATGCCTACTATTATAAATTTTCGTGGGTATAAATTTTCGCGGTACAGGCTCAATCCGCGAAAATTTATACCCTCGAAATATACCCGCTATACGGTATTAAATAGCTCTGTGTATAACCTTCAATACTTTGTCAGAATAGTTTCGTGATAAATTCAGTATTATAGGACATTATTTTTACGGGAACAAATATCCAATAATTTTGCGCATGCGCTAGCAGTCAGTAGCAGGCCTTCTCTTCAGGGGAGGCCAGTGAAGGAGGCTATTATAAGACATGCATGTACATGCATATACTATAATGAATGGTCTGAATATGAAACATTTTCACCAGAAGAAAATTGTTACTTTACATTTCAGCACACTATACAATCTATTGCTATTGAGTTCAACCATCCATACATTATATACATGCATGCACATGCACGTATATATATATACGGCTATAATTAAATTATATACTGACAATAGAGTTGAAGTTGCTCAGTTCTGAAGGACTTGAAGCAGCACATTCACTGCAGTGAGACAGCCAGCTTTCTTATACTTCTTTAACACGGCAGTGATTTCACAGGGTTTACGAGCCTTCCCATAAAATCTGTCAGGACTTCCCAGAATTTCGTTCACCTTGTTACAACGACCATGTAAATTATCGTGCTGGCAATTGCTCCGAGAAAGCGTCAGAAATTTCCTCCCGCAATGGAGGTGTGGATACTTGTTCTTTCGATTCCCAACAAACTCTCGATTGCCACAATAGTCCCTCTTGTAGTTGACAGCCTCTGCCACCAGAAGAAAAGAAGTGAGCGCCAAAATTGCTACAAAAATCTTCATGTTGTTGCTCTGTCTCAGACAATATCAGTGACTATAGTGAGCATGCATGCAGTGTGTCTATTTACACTGTCCTATATAATCATAAAAGATCCTGTAACATGCAGTGGTCATTGTGTCTAATTAAATGGATTCTGGAATCTAACAGTTAAGGAAGAGACAAACAAACATTTTTACACGCACCATCAGATACACACTGCTGCATGAATATAATTATACCGCCCATGCAAGCACATGCAGTCATTATACAAGAGTACAAAATAATTATGATTGCATATTGATGAAACGCTTTTAAACTAGCGGCTGTAATGCATATATTAATTTAGATGCATGATGCTGTACATGTATGTGTTATTACGGACACATTGCCTGCAATACTTATCATTATCACAAACTACGTATAAAATTCTATACTAGCTTACATGATGGTAACAGTGCAGCTGCGTGTATAAAATGATTGTCGGAGAAACACATACCAATCACTACATGCATGTATACTGTATACTGTATACATACATTTGCGAGTGAAAAACCATAGCAAATGTGCCAAATCAGCACTACACTTTGGAAATATAACTTTTGCGATCAGGATCAGCTATATACTGAAGGATCACGTACGATACATATGTACTGCATGTACGTCATACAATTAAGTATACCGGTACATAATTACGTAGGTAATTGCTATCATAATTATGTTCGCTGCAATGGCATAATTATAACTATTCGTAAAATTCGCAAATGTTTAAGTCATACAATATAATAGTACACCTTATCAATCCATGCGAAGAAGTCCACGATGAGGTCAATGAGTTTAAATATGAGATTTTCCTGGAACACAGTGTGTTTGAGTGGGTGGGCGAACGTGACATTCCACTGCATGTACAAATAATTATGAGAATAGCCAAAAGAGAAAACTACAGAACAATTGTACAATGTCTATTGTGCATGCATGGTGTCCCTAGGGTGAATAATTTTACACACAATCAGGGTTTCATCTAGTATAGGGTGAACCTTCCCCCCGAAAATGTTGTAGAATAATGACATCATCACATTAGTACTACATGTACATGACATCATCACATTGATTACTACATGTAAGGTAGAGATCTACTGTGATGCGTTAGGCTAAGCATGTAATCAACAAAAATGGGTGTAGCCAAACATCCATGCAGGTTCCCCAAAGTCTCTCCATAACAAGCAGCACGCTAGCTAGGCTACATCTTTATTATAGCCACTGTTGGTCTGCCCAAAAGGGCCACAGACAGAGTCAGCTAGGTTTGAAATTCACAGTGTAACTACGAAAGTATGTACATTGGCTGAGATTTTATAAACGAAGATATGTTCGATAAATGCTAATTAACACAGACCATGCATGTACATGTACGTATGGCTATAATTATGTGCGTACCTCATGAAATATCTGTAGGAAGTCCAGTAGTGTTACAATCAGGCTGGTTTCACACTCTGTATGCATAGGGTGAATAATTTCACACACAATCAGAGTTTCATCTAGTGGGGGGGGCAGGGGTGAACCTCCCCCCAAAATATTGTAGAATAATGACATCATCACATTAGTACTATATGTCATCATCACTGTGATTATAAGGAAGATCTACTGTGATATGTTATAGGCTAAGGATGTAAGTGGGTGTAGCCAACCGTTTAGCGCTTAATGCGTGCCCAAATCTCCCCCCCCCCAATTTTTGATTCTAGATGAAACCCTGACAATTAAAGTACACAAAACCGTTACACCGGAAATATAAACCATGCATGCATGCATGATTTCCACATTTTCGAAGCAGTATACATTATTAATTGAGGTTCGAGATCAATTCGCGAAACTGTGAAAAAGTGTTGTGTCTCGAAAATAACCAGCTATTATAATTATAGATAGTGGCAGTCTATAATTTATAGAATCCTGCAAAAAGATCTCTTTGCATCTAGTAACCGAGAGAAAGGGCAATAATTATTACTTCATACCTCATCCATTAGGCCAAGCAAATTAAGCGATTCTATTATACTTTCCCGCTGAAAAGTACATTGCGGAATTAACGTATGTATGCAAGAGAGTGTGACCGTATATAGTGGGTAATACATTTTTTGTGAGGTAAAAAAAAATTCGTTTAACTCGAACACGGTAATTTTCACGAGTCAAAACTTCGTTTTACTTCATTACTTGCACGTACGCCTATACATGCATGTTGTGGAGGTCATGCAGCTTGCCTACGAAACTAACGCTTTTTCCCATGCACGATAATTACCCGCTATACGATCATTTACATGCATGCATGCAGTGACATGTATATTTATTCAAATAATGGTATTAATTATCGCAAAGAAAAGTCAAATCCAATTCTCAAAAAAAAAAAACTACACATGCATGCACTGATCATGAAATAAACAATAGCATAATTTCGGCACACTATAATTATAGCTACACATGCAGTCTAATGCAGCTGTACATATTGAGTTTAAACACTATTATAGATATTAAGAACGTGCATGTACGTATGTATAAGCTGAAAACATTGTGACAGTATACAAACACTCAGTTCTGAAGGAGTAGAAACAGCAGTTTCGCCAATTTGGAAGTAGTGGGACAGCCATCAGAGTGGTATTTCTTTAATATAGCAGTGATAGCAGCGGCGTTCTTAGCCGTCCCATAGAAAAACGGAATATCGCCCAGGACTTCGTTCACCTTGTTACAATTCCCGTCCAATCCATTGTGTTTCCCACCAGTTCGAGTGAGGGTCAGATGATCCTTTCCACAATGGAGGTGTGGAGTTCTATACCTGCTGCATTCCCGACGAACTCTTGGTTGCCACAGTAATCCTTCTTGAAGTTGACAGCCTCTGCCATCAGAATGAGAGAAGTGAAAACCAAAATTGCTACAAAAATCTTCATACTGCCGCTCTGTCTCAGATAATATCAGACAAAATCAGTAACATGTGTGCATGTCCATGCAGTGTGTCTACTTTTATAGTGTGGCAGCCATGCAGCTGGAAACCTGTAAAAGGCTAGGACTCTGGAAATCCATTTGTGAAGGAAGTGAAATTTCCCACAAAAATCAATCTTCATGCAGTCTAGTCATGGTCAAGAGGAACAAAACGTTATGTGTTGTGGTGTCAGTGCTCAATGATCGTCTTGTGGAGAGTGTTGTTACCAGCTTAGTTGAGTGTGGGAGTCAACACTCCAGGCCAGCACCATGCATTCCAGAGAGTATATATACACAGATTTGCATGCGAGTATACTAGACTATTATTATGTATTACTATAGCTTATAGACTGTATTATTATTGAACATTAATGACCTTCTAATTACATGCGCTGGTCTATAGGACACTAGGTTATTGCATTTAGAATCTAAAAGTGATGGAAGAAGAAGTTTATACAAGACTATTATGTACCGTACACTCAGATTATAGTGTTCAGTATGGTCCTATACGAGCTAAGAGTACAGTACATTATTGAAGAATTACAAGATGCTCAGTATATATAAGAGCGTGCGTTGACATAACAGACAAATGCATGATGATATTAACGGGCCCTGAATATTATGTATTAGCAATTTGACCATGCACTCTCTCTAACCACTATATAGCTGATAAGGACATGCACTACAGGATATGCTGGGCCCTGATATGTATATACTGGCATTTTGTATAAAATTAACCTTTAAAACCAAACACATGCAGGTTAACCACTGGGGTCAGGAGACACTGGGCCCTGAATATGTACTGGCAGTTTGACCACTCTCAATAATAAATTAACCAACACATGCACATGTTACCACTTTATAAGGGCTGGGGTCAGGAGACACTGCATGCACGCAGAGCCCTGAATATGTACTGCAGTTTGACCAATCTAGCAACCAACATCATCTCCAAAAACAACACAAGTCAACCACTAGGGGTGTTATGGGACACTAGGATATCCTGGGCCCTGAATATGTATTTGAAGTTTGACCACTCTAACCATCACAGGCTATACCTGCACTTTATAAGGGACACTTGGAAGTTTGACCACTCGATCTCTATACTAAAATCAACTAGTGTTCAAGCTGGCGCTGTGCTAATGCCTCTCGCCATGTTTTTGCTTTCGCTCAAAAGTATTAGAGTGTTATCTATAATGAATTTTATATTAAAGTTAGCTTATCTATATAAAGTCACTGAGAAGAAAAGACTTATTTACATGCATCTATTGTAAGTTATTATTTTTTGTATTATGTGGCTTACCAGGACATCAAGAAAGAAGAAAATTGATTCTTCCAGGATCTGTAGTTCAGTGTATATAATATCTAAGAAGAAAAGACCTGTGTACATGCATATTGTTATCTATATTGTTATATGGTAGTGTTTTGTGGCTTACCAGGCCCTCAAGACAAAGATGATTCTGCCAGGAGGATCTGGATCTGGATCTTGGATATTATTTTCTCACACATGGGGAATGAGCGCGCATGCGCATTACATCCACAGGAATAATTAAAGGGTGTGTCCAAAGAGATCAATTTTACAAATGGCTACTGTACTGCTAGCTAGCTGTTTTAACAGATATTTTCTGAGTATTGTAGCTAACAAAAAGCTAGCGCTTTAGTGCAAGGCTAACTCATATGTTGAATAGAAAGTTTGTGCGGACAGATGATGCTATGAAAGATTCTGAAGAGACTGCAACAGCCTTCAATGTGAGTCAAACTAGCCATAACTCGAGAAAGAAGCTTTAGTTTGCTAATCCACGAATCAAAATCCAAGAGAACGTGGCTAGAAGCCTATAGAAGCTGTTAGTTTTCGTCGCATTGTAACCGTTGAGCAGTTATAGCTGGAATACACACACACACACACAGACAGACACACACACAGTCAGCTTTACCGTATCCCTCGTGCGGCTACGCCTCGAGGCATAATTAACATCTTATATAGATCAATCAACAAACACATGCATGCATGCATGCAGGGGTACTATAATTTTGGGGATTCCTATATAATTATATAGGCCCTGCATACGTATTGGCCGTTTGATCGTACTCTTTATAATGAATAATTATTATTATGCTACAATTCCTTTTCACCTCAAATGTTAAAAGCAAAAAACAGAAATGTCACTCATGCAACTGTACATTGTGGACGTGCACTGTGTGTGCACTATATATACAGCTGTATAGGCAGGTTAATTATTGGCTGGTTTGCATTTTCAAGTGAGGTTAAAAGGGATGTAACACTGTACACTGTATGTGTAAAAGGTATATTAATTAAAAAAGGCAATTAGGGCCATAGTTACTTGCTCTGAGGCACTTTTCCCATGTACTTCCCATGTACATGTAGACCTTATCAACTATTGTCTAAACCCTGGGCATGGATAAATAATTAATTGTTGGATAAAAATAGTATGGTTGTTTGGTCACACAACTCAAATAAAAACACAACAACACAAAAAGAGATTATTATAAGCTATACAGACAACACAACGAGTTCATATGAGTCCAAACCCACTAGTAAAGTTAATAGCTTGAAGCAGTTTCTGTTTCATTATGAGCTTACGATCGTAGGGAGGCAGATCGAGAACGTTGAAGCATGTGTGAGCCACAGGGAGCTTGTCACAGCCACGACCACCGTCCATTCTCTGGATGATCATCTGTGTGTGTGTGTGTGTGTGTGTGTGTGTGTGTGTGTGTGTGTGTGTGTGTGTGTGTGTGTGTGTGTGTGTGAGTGTGAGTGTGCGTGGGGAGTGGTGGGTGGGAAGGGGTGATAGCTAAATTAGAAAAACTCCACTATGACAATATATAGGCTTTGTCACTACGTACATCATGATGTACACTCACGTTCATGCTTTTGACTCCTGCTACGGGTACACGATGGCTTCCAGTGTAGAAAACTGCAAGGGATAAATTGTATGCACATTATTGCATTCTAATGTACGTAAAGCACCATCAATTAACAAGGCTTCTATATACACATTAATGTTGCATACATTTATGAGCTGATGGCCCTTAATTTGCATGAGCACATCACATGCATGAGACATGTTGTACATATACAGTACGTGGTATAGCAACAGCTACTACTCTGCTATAAAGTTTATGCACACAAAGGAGCTGTAATTAACAAACTATGCATTTTGTACATAATAATTATAATTACATGTATACACACAACGTATGCACGATGTACAATTACTTACAAAGAAACTTTTTCTTAAGATCATTGGGAAATTCGTTGAAGACCTCCCAGAATAGTGTGATGCTAGGGTGGTTAGAAGAGTAGCCGTTCGTATAGCTCATGTGAGTCTCCAGCTCTGACCAGTTGACAACGTGTTGACCGACCACCAACGTCTTGAGGTCATCCGGGTGCATCATCCTCTGTGTGTGTGTGTGTGTGTGTGTGTGGATGGGGGTGTGTGGGTACACGCATGGGTGTGGCAAACACATAAAGCTATTTCAGTATACAAAGTACATGTACATGTGCAGCACTGCCGTATTACTAGAATATTTTACTGGTAAAAAACCGTTGCAAATCAGCCAAATCAGCAAAAAATTTGACCCTTTGCGATCTAACTATTGCGTTCTGGCAAGGATCATGTGTAGTTACTAGTTTTATTGTTGCGAATTGATCAACCCTCGCAAACTTCGCATATGTCCAAATATTCTAGTAATACGGTGCTTATGTGTATTATGTGTACACACACAAAGACTCACGAGCACTTTCCCATCACAGACTTTCATGAAGCCCTCTTTAAAAGCATCAAACTGAGCTTTAACTGATGCGTTGAAAGTGTAGTCTACAAAGGCGGCACAGTACTCGTCCCTGGTCTCCATGGTAACCAGCTTGTTGGCTCCGTCTTTAACCAGATTGATTGTGAGCAACTCTCCAAACACTGACCGAGTTATCTGAGAGAGAGTGGGTATTATGGATAATAATAGTGACCACTATAATTATCATTTATTACGGAAATGGACCAGAAACTTTAATTTGGCTATAACTTACTGTAAAGTTTAGGTCAAAGGTCGAGGTGAAATCGTCTCCATCGTATTTAAGCAGCTCCTCTAGACCGTGACCCACCGAGGGAAAGGTCTCCACCAGGTCACTCAGATCTGGGCTCCTGCATGGAGGAGATAAAATCAATAGTGATCAAGTACTGCACGCCCCAAAAATTGACTATTAAATTTTGGGATGATCTACATGATTGTACATAATATAAGCACACCATACATGTACTATATATGGTACTACCAGGAGTACATGAATAGGAGTAAGCAACTACTATACAGCCCATACAAACGTGTTGTTATCTCACTGTGTCATGTCACGTCATACTACATGTGTAAAACGATACTACATGTGTAAAACGCCCACATCTCAAGTGGCCTACAACCACAATCAAAACAGTGTGGTTAATTACATACATTGTGCAAGCACACTTGGTAGAATAGGTCCAGGTGGCTAGCTCTTGCACAAAATGAAGAAAAGCAAGAAACATGAACACAGCAAAGCAACTGTGATAGAAGTTGCCAAAAGCTTGCTACTGAATAAAATAATCTAGCATTGGTGAGAAAATTAACTGAAGAAGTAGAGAAGCTACCACAACTAGAGATGTACCCTGAGAGAAAACAGGTTTTTAATATAATGTCTAAGGAACAGGATGATGGCTTGGTGAAGCTTGCAGACTGCCTGTGCAATCAATACAAACAATTTTACATCAAGTGTAAAGGCAAAGGTGCATACTTAAATTTTCAAATTCAGTGGTACGATTTCCTACGTTGCATTGCATCTGGGGTAGAAATAAAGCTCTCAAAAGACTCACAAGTAATCGACTCAGACTATGAAGAAACTCCTACTTTTAGTGCATGGGCATCCCTTGTTACTGCTGTGTCTCTCAAGGTTGACGTTGTTTTCCTCAGACACACAACTTGCAATATTCCATGACATTGCAAGTAAGAGATGGAGCAACTTTAGCAGCTTGTCACACCTCTAGTTTAGTTCTCTCTATAAACGGTAACCCAGCACCACACACAATGCTAACTGCTTTGCATTGCACCAAACAGCAAAGATTAGCATGGTGAACAGCCAATTCCGTCTTTTTCTAAGGTTAAGCATTCTCTAGATGATATTAGCTGAGTAGATCTAGATCTATGCTATTCTCTAAGTCTTGTATATAGTTTCAGCCTAGCCTGCACATGCACTTGCACTCTTGTTGACAATTTCTAAGTGAGCCAGGCTACCATGCAGCCATACATGGTCATGTGTACACAAAGTAACCCCAGTTTACACTACTACATGTGTTTGTGACGTAGTGAGATAATAACGAATTTATATGGTGTACATAGTAGTTGCTTACTCCTATTCATGTACTCCTGGTACTACCAAACAGCTACTACAGAGTGTAAATGCATATTCTACATGTAGCTTTGGAATTGGACGTTCCTACAAGATATGGACCATCACGTTACTGTACGTAGCTCCAAAAACAAGTCTGATTCTTAAAAAGCACCCACTTACGTGTACTGTTCACACACAATGGGTGTTGCTATCATTGAATTTTTCTAAATTTACCATAATATAGACAGGACGGTATTGTGTGCGACCTAGCCTCGAGGTGATGCATCTACTCACCATCCTAACAGTTTCTTGTAGAGTGCCATTGGGAATGGTATGTCAACAATGACAGAGTTGTAGATAGCCAGTCCACACAGGATACCAATCAGCACAAAGTGGTCCAAATCAATCTCAAATAAACCACTCTGAAGGGGGGGAGGCGGAGTCAGTGCTTATCTGGTGACAGTTGAATCTTAATATTAATTATGAGCTGAATAAGATACAGTACATGTTTTGTTACATTGTGCACATTGTTGTTACAATTTGAGTGGGCGGTGACTACTCAACCGTGAACTAACCATGTACCATTAGACCACGTACACATAATAATGAGTTCCATTTTAGATTTCATGAGGGAGTGTGCAATGAATCTATGAATCTCAGTGCAATAGCCTAAAGCATACACACACACACCCAGCCCTCATGAACCAGATGCAATGGTCTAAAAGTACACCCAACCACACACCCAGCCCAAATCCCTGAACCAGATGCTGTGACCTAAAGCACACACCCACCCAGCACTTACATAATCCCTGAACCAGATGCTGTGGCCTAAAGCACACACACACCCAGCACTTACATAATCCCTGAACCAGATGCTGTGGCTCTCATCGTCCTCCAAAAACATTCCAAAGTCAGGACTGAGTATCTTCTGCAGCACAAGAGTGAAGAACTCCTTCTGCACACCACCAGCATCTTCCCCTTCCTCTCCAATAAACGAGATCTGTCAAAAAGGACGTATAAATGAAAGCACATGCTGATACAAATACGGGCATAGATAAGTATTCAAATTGGACATTCGATACCTATTAAAGCTACAGAATATTTCCTCATTTCCCAAAGTATTAACCCAAAATAATTTTATTTTGGTATTGGAATTAGACGCATAATTGCCAATCTGAGGAACTACATGTATCAGCACATAGTCAACGTACATGCAGTGGTTTCTTGAAGTTGACTAGCTCATCAGTGGTGACCAACTGTGTCATAGTGTCTTGTATCAGATTGCTCCTGTTCACACTGAGTCGATAGGCAGTGGGGGAGGGATCATTGATGATCTGGGATAAGAGGAGGCTGTGGTAGTTGGACGACTGGGCCTGCGCCACGGCAATCTGGGGGGAGGGGGAAGAGGTGTGGTCGAATAAATCACTCACACATCTAGTATGTTGTCATGTACGCATATACATATGGCCACACAAACTTGATCACTTATTTCTCAGGCATATTCTACTAAAAATCGAAGAGGGGAGGAGACTTTTTTGTTGTTTTGGGTGGGGAAAAAACTTCCGGCCACTCGTCCTTACATGTCGGGTGAAAGTACATTTAAAATACCATCTTAGGAACAGTTACCTGCTTGCTACAATTACAACTACCATGTACTATATTAAAGCACTTACATTCATTTGCAGTTTTGACTCTATCATCATGAGTCTCTCTTTGGCTCTGGCATCGAGTACAAACGGATACTTGCAGAATATGACAGCAGGAGCCTGTCCATCATCAGTCTGCATGCAGAGAATAAGAACAGTGTTATACATTTGTAGCAATAGTCAAAAGCAATGACAGTTATAGAACACAATAATTATACGTAGCTGTATTATAGGCAATGCAGCCCAAACCCTAATTGCCCTATAACTCTAAAAAATAATATTAATACAACCGTTAAAAGCATGCGTCTCAGAAATCAGTGACAAAACAACCGTATTAATGAGTATATAATTATACAGGACACACGGGTATTTGTAGGCCAACATTTTCGTCCAGCTTAAAAATGGTAGCATAATTATAGCAGATCATAATTATACTCAATTAATTTCCATTCTCAGACGAATTCTTTAGCTGCTACAAAATCTGCAGGAATAACTAAGCCCAATTCTTAGGGTAAAAACAATCTTCACATTGAAATCAACAATTACATAATTTCAGCACACTACAATCTAGCTATTGTTGCTATTGAGTTCAACCATGCACTATACACACACTTGCACAACATGTATACAGTTGTATACGGCTAATAAAATCCTAAGTAACAAACTATAAACTATAGTAAAAGTATTATAGTACACAAATCGACTTAGTTCTGAAGGACTTGAAGTAGCAGACTCAATAAAGTGGGACAACCATCATCTCGATATTTCGTCAACACAGCAGTGATAGCACCGGGGTTACCAGCGTTACCATAGTAATTCTGAATATTGCCCAGGATTTCGTTCACCTTGTTACAACGGCCTTGCAAATTATTGTGGCTGCATTTGCTCCGAGAAAGCGTCAGAAATTTCTTATCACAATGGAGGTGTGGATACTTGTGTCCTGGATTCCCAATGTACTCTTGATTGCCACAATATGTTTTCTTGAAATTAACGGCTTCTGCTACTATGAGCAGAGAAGTGAAGGCCAACAACGCTACAAAAATCTGCTTCATGTTTGTTGCTCTGTCTCAGCTACAGTTATATAGTAGACTAGTGACATACAGTGTGTCTTTTATACTTATTTGATAGTGGTATAGCTATAGTCTAGGATCCTGTTAAATGGTACCTTTGCATCTACGAAAATTGGATTCTGGAATCTAAACGTGAAGGAAGTGAGCCAAGAGATTCTCCATAACCTAATAATATATACACAGTGCGGAACGTACGTATATATATACCGGTACATGCACAAGAGTAAATATAGTACAACAGTATACATGTACGTACTAACTCTCTGCAAAAGGGGTATCTTTGCATCTATGAAAATCAGATTCGTAGGAAGTGAGCAAAATGATATTCTTTACTTTTCCAGAGGAAACGTATACACACAAGAGTTGCGGTGTATTAAGATCATGAAATTAACGAAAACACGGTTTATTGTGGTCACCATGCATTGCATTACATGGCACAAAAGAAAATTTAGAGCAAGAAATTCTCAAGATTCACTATACAGTATATACATGTACATATTGTAACACTACAGCATGTATCTGTATACACACACACAATCTAATTCTAGGTTCAACTATATACTCGCTATAACTTTATAAGCAGCATGCAAGTAAGCAAATAAAGCTGTACAATTAATAGTACAATTCTCAGTTCTGAAGGAATTTAAGCAACAGATTCTGCAACAGATTCTCTAATTTGGATTCAGTGGGACAGTCATCTTCGCTATACGCCTCTAACACAGCAGTGATAGCAGCGGGGTTACTAGCCGTCCCATAGTAACCCGGAATATCAGCAAGGATCTCGTTCACCTTGTTACAATCACCTTCCAAATTATTGCGACCGCCATTCTTGCTTCGAGAAAGTGTCAGATGAGTCTTCCCACAATGGAGGTGTGGATATATTCCTCCTATTTTATTTGCTTGTTTTTTTGTTTTTGGTATTGGAGTCCCAACGAACTCTTGATTGTTACAATAGACCTTCTTGTAGTTGATGCTTTTAGCCTCTGCCATCAGAAGGAGAGAAGTGAACGCCAAAATCACCACAACAAAAATCTTCATGTTGCTGCTCTATGTACACCTCAGACTATACCATGCAGTGACTTCAGTGAGCATACATGTAGTGTGTCCATATTTATATACAGTGGCATGCAGTCTAGGACCCGGTACCTTTGCATCTAGATTCTGGAATCTAAACGTGTGAAGGAAGTGAGCCAAGAGATTCTCTAATTAACCTTATAGTATAAAATATAAGGTGTATGCAGTGCACGTCTATTGCACGTGCATGGTCTCCAAATATAGAAGTTAATTAAGCCCATGCATTTAGATTCTGGAATCTAAACGTGTGAAGGAAGTGAGCCAAGAGATTATCTAACCTTACAATATAAAGTATAAGGTGTATGCAGTGCACGTCTATTGCACGTGCATGGTCTCCAAATATAGAAGTTAATTAAGCCCATGCATTTAGATTCTGGAATCTAAACGTGTGAAGGAAGTGAGCCAAGAGATTATCTAACCTTACAATATAAAGTATAAGGTGTATGCAGTGCACGTCTATTGCACATGCATGGTCTCCAAATATAGAAGTTAATTAAGCCCATGCATTTAGATTCTGGAATCTAAACGTGTGAAGGAAGTGAGCCAAGAGATTATCTAACCTTACAATATAAAGTATAAGGTGTATGCAGTGCACGTCTATTGCACGTGCATGGTCTCCAAATATAGAAGTTAAGCCCATGCATGCAATTCTCAATTTTCATTATACAAATTGCAATTATTTATAAGGACTTGCAAAATTCGCCAGTTTATTAGTGACACAAACACTAGTACACGAACCTTATTTTCAATCCATGCAAAGAAGTCCACAATGAGGTCAATGAGTTCAAATATGATATTTTCCTGGAACACAGTGTGTTTGAGTGGGTGGGCGAACGTGACGTTCCACTGCATGTGCGTGCAAACAATTATGAGAATAATTATATGTAGTAAGAATTGGCAAAAGAGAAAACTACAGTACAAATGTACAAGCCTCAAATGCAGCCGTACATACATGTACATACATGTGTGTGATGCTCAGCCAAAGTAATTATATTATATAGCATGCATTTGGACGTGTAGGCCACTTCTTTATTACCGCCATGGCCCTGTTGGTCTGCCCAAGCCACATGCAGCATGGACGTGTGTTAGCAGGCCACCTCTTTATTACCGCCATGGCCCTGTTGGTCTGCCCAAGCCACATGCAGCATGGACGTGTGTTAGCAGGCCACCTCTTTATTACCGCCATGGCCCTGTTGGTCTGCCCAAGCCACATGCAGCATGGACGTGTGTTAGCAGGCCACCTCTTTATTACCGCCATGGCCCTGTTGGTCTGCCCAAGCCACATGCAGCATGGACGTGTGTTAGCAGGCCACCTCTTTATTACCGCCATGGCCCTGTTGGTCTTCCCAAGCCACATGCAGCATGGACGTGTGTTAGCAGCTAGGCCACCTCTTTATTACCGCCATGGCCCTGTTGGTCTGCCCAAGCCACATGCAGCATGGACGTGTGTTAGCAAGCCACCTCTTTATTACCGCCATGGCCCTGTTGGTCTGCCCACGCCACATGCAGCATGGACGTGTGTTAGCAGCTAGGCCACCTCTTTATTACCCTGCCCAAGCCACATGCAGTCATGCAGATAGGTTTCACAGTATATATATTTGTTGACATTTTACAAATGAAATAGAAAAGTAACACAGACCATGGCATGTACATGTATATGGCTGTATAATGAATGATGTGTGTACCTCATGAAATATTTGTAGGAAGTCCAGTAGTGTTAGAATCAGGCTGCTGTCACTCTGTATAATACATATAGGCTGAATAGTTTCACACACAATTAAAGTACACATACATGTACAATATGTACAATATGGAAAACATATGAGCCAGAATTAATGGATGATACACGTACTGTATATAATTATGTACATGTATACCTGCCCCACTTGGGGTCTGTATCGTCATAGCAATTGGGTGGAGTTTAACTACCAAAAACTCCTCATTCCTTATAAACTCCCTTGCCTTGAGGGCGCACTGATTTTATACTAGATCTACACAGCTAAGCTCACCGCTTGGACATGGACAAGTTACGTGTAGTACAAAGAGCTATATAAAACCTTAGCACTGGCTACAAGCTGTACGGACATACTTTTTGCTCGTTTTCAATAGTTTTTGGGACTGTTAGCTAGTTGTATCCAAGGTGAGGTAGCTTACACATAGGTATAGCAAGTACTCTTCATTCAAGTGTATAATTATGGGTATATAACACTTAGAATTTATGGCAATGTAACCGTCCTTGGTCTCGGGGCTTTGCCCTCGTCCCTCGGAGGTTTACTGCCATAAATTCAGACAATACGTAACTTACCGGTGGTATTCGGATGAAAGCAATCATCTGTGAAAGTGAACAAATCCATCAGGGTCGAACACTTACATGTTCATGTACATGCATGTATTATGAAATCTTCTACACAAAGCTATAGGACTGTACAATTTACATAGAATGTTTAATTTCCCTACACAATTACAATGTATGTAAGTCACTGTAACATATGGAATGTGAAAATCTCCTTATATACATGCGTGTATACATGTATGTATATATGTACAACTATCAAACATGAGAGTATCAAACGTAGGCATGCTGTGTATCAGATGTATGCGTATAGAGTAACGTGACTTCCTGTATCTGTCATCATGCATGGGCTTGGAATTTGCACACTGACCAATCCAAGTGTAATCTATCAAGAAAGTAGATTACATCACCCACGCTTGGATTGGTCAGTGTGTAAATTCCAAGTCCATGACAGATACAGGAAGTCACGTTACTCTCCGCATACATCTGATACACAGTATGCCTACGTTCGATACTCTCTCTCTATCATAATTATACTCTTGATATCACATTATTATATGTACAGTACAGTACGTTATACGCAATGGGCTATATAGAGCAATATGCGTGTACATGATGTACCTTCTTTCCTTGTCTTGAGCCGATTTCTGTCAGTTTAGAGTTGAGTAGAGAGCTAGCCATCTGCAGAGTGAGTGCAGTGCTTGATAGTGGGCATGTACATTGAAGTCATCATCGTCCATGAAAGCATGCAACCATTATAAGCTACATTTAACACTAGCACATTTATAGATCAAAGGGATACCGTATTACTAGAATATTTTGCGAGTGAAAAACCTTTGCGAATGAGCCAAATCAGCAGAAAATTTGACCCTTTGCGATCTAACTATTGCGTTCTGGCAAGGATCGTGTGTATTTACTAGTAATCATTTAGGTTTTGCGGATTTTATTGTTGCGAATTGATCGACCATCGCAAAGTTCGCAAAACATTCTAGTAATACGGTACACACAATAATTCATCGATCCTTCAATTGTGGAAGTGGACAATCCAAGATATAGCTGTCAAAACATGACATAATAATTATAATGACGTTAAACTTACTTTAACAGTAGCTTGAAGGTGATCACGAGAAGCCGCATTAAAGAACCACTTTCCTATAAGAGAGAGAGTAAATATAGTAGCCTATCACAAACAGTGTCACAGGTCCAAACACATGCTAATGGAGACTTTAATTGCATTAACCTGGCTGTATTATAGAGGGTGGCCTGCTTATATACAATAAAATGTATAGGGTGATCACAATATATTATATTATTATTGTGACTGTGTACCTGCATGTGCAATGTACAATATATACATGCTGCACAGGTACCTCTGCATACATGTACATGTACATACAAGCTCTAGAATTAGCTAGAGAAAACAAACACGCCTCATGCAGCTAACAATGCACCCACCTAGACAAGCCTTCATCCTGGGAGAGGTGGTCACAGTCTTGAAGATCCTCATGTAGTGTGCGTGGGAGGGGGAGGACACACAGCTGTGCAGGTACACTGGGAGCACATACAGTACTCTGCATGGGGACAAATTTCAGTACATTCATAAGCCTCGATCCCAGGCCACACTTCACCAGTGAAGGAGGCTATACATTCATACACATGCGTACAGTGGAATATCCATCTATCACAACCGCTAATAACTGAACGTACAAACTTATGGAAAGAAGTACACGTATAAAGAGGTGACTTTTGTTGGGGGATTTATTTGTACGTACATGTATTCACAAAGGCTTTTATATCGCAATTGCAATGGCCTTTCTTTCAGGGGTGGCCATTAAAAGGGGTTCTGCACTGCACACAATGATTTTAAACTGAACGCACGCACGCACGCACACACACACACACACACACACACACACACACACAGGTTCGTAAGTAAGCGTTGGCTGGCCACATGAGTAGAGAGGGACACAAGGCCACCCACCTAACGGCACTACTAGCCAATGTATCCAATGTGGCACGAGTGAAGCCGTAAGTACTGCAAGTCAGTATACCTGCTAAACACTCAATATGAATCACCTTAGACATTCCACCCCCAGAGGCTGCAGTGGTATGCTAGGTAGGAGCTGCTCCTTCACTAGTACCTACACAGAGAGAGAGAATGTGCATGGGCTAGAGCATGGATGCATGGGCTAGAGCATGCATGCATGGTTGTGTATGTTACTTCCTCTGAGAAGAGCCAGAGGAGGTACATTTGTATATAGAACATGCATCACGTGCGCCTCAGTACGTAATTAACAGTCTACGTTCAGACCAAAAACTACATTATTATAGATACTGTCACAGTGAGATCACAATTGTATGGAAATACTAAGTGTTTCAGCTAGTATAATATAATTATACACTGTAGCTTAGAGTGTTAATTGCAAACCTTTGTTGCCTCTAGTCTGAACGCTGGCTGTGAGAAGAGAGATTTGAATGGAGCCAGCTCCACACAACAATCATCCTCCCTCACTCTACAACCACTGTGTGTATGCGTGTGTGTGTGTGTGTGTGTGTGTGTGTGTGTGTGTGTGTGTGTGTGTGTGGGTGGGTGTGTGTGGGTGGGTAGTGTGAGGTGTGAGAGCCCCTCACTCTACAACCACTGTATAGGGTAGTGTGTACAGTTAAAAAGTCCAATGCACATGCATGCAGTGTACTCTATATACCGTATAGCAGGTACATTTTCATGGGGTAAAAAATTCGTTCAACTCGAGAAACGGTGGTTTTTGTGAGCAAAATTTTCGTTTAGTCTCGTTGCCTGCTTGCATTCATACGTTCCGGTAAGCCACGCCTACGTTAACATTTCGTGGAGGTCAGATTGCCCACGAAAATAACGAATATTTTACCCCACGAAAATTACCCGCTTTACAGTATACATTGTACATGACTTGTAGCTATTATAGCTGAAGCATGTTCAACTTTTTTTGCACAGTTTTGTAACATGACAGCATATCAATTCCAAATGTGGGGGTTATAAATGTTAATCAGTGATTTATGATAATCGATGCATTGCCTACCTGTTGAGAAATAATGAGTTAAAGGCAGCCGCAGAAGAGAGGTGAGAAAGAACAAGAGAATAATCATCTCCAGAGAGTGGCGAATCAGTTTCTTCAACTGTGTGTGTGTGTGTAGAAGCAAAAACACAATTCAACGAACGACAACCACATCATGAAAATAAAGAAATTCATAATTACACGGTGAGAATTTACGTACAGTATAATACAAATGTACATAATATTACAGAGTTTGGAGCATGTTCTTACATTGTGGTGGCTGGTGTAGTACATGTGTTGACTGTCTGAGATCCACTGTGTAGCTGGAGAGACACTCCCTAGTGCCCTGTATCTGAGAGAAAGAGAGAGAGAGAGAGAGTGACCATTACTGAACTACGTACATTGGTATACATAAGTACGCCAAACTAGAAAGCAAATATCAATCCTAGAGCAAAAAAATACCATACATATTGTTGTGGGTGAAAAACCTTTGCAAACGACAGCAGCTAAATTTTGTGATCAGGCAAGATCGAATCATGATACTACATGTGTGACAGTGATTGACTTACATGGGTTACTCTGAATATGGTAGTAAAGGTTTGGTCACCCCCGGCAAACACCCGCCGCAGACAAGCAGTATTCGTCCAATCAGAATGCCTCGATTCTTGTTCGTTATCTGAGCAACTATCCATGGAGGCAGTTCGACACACACTCTCAACCGAAGACTGGGCAGAGTAGGTCAGCTCTAGGGGGGTGGATACAGGTATATAAACACACCTATGGTGGAACCAGCCCTAGGGGGATACATTTATAAGCAGCTACAATGGAACCAGCACTGGGGTAGATATACATGTAGGCATATACATGTAGGCGTGAAATCAGCACTAGGGGAGGGGGGGGGGTGCATGGATACAGGCATAAGCAGTTACAGTGAAACCAGCCCTAGGGGGATACACTTAACGGGTACATACAATAATTATATGAGCAGTTATAATGGAACCAGCACTGGGGGTGGATACAGGTAGAGTACGAAACAGAATGGACTGAAGTATAAATGTATAAACTATTACTACTTTTCATAATTATATCTAGAGTATCGCTATACACGTATACGTTACATGTACACAAATACAAACTACCCACCTTCCTCCAGCTCCATGGGTTCATCTGTGGGAGGGTCCACTGATGTACCACACAGTGGAACCTCTTTCGGTGACAATATTCTCTTTGTTAAACCGCTACCCACTGATCTGGGGGGCAGAACGCTGAAATCGTGGTCTATCTGCGAAGGGGTGCTGACGTTGGTTCTAGCAGGAATCCCCAGTTGACCCCCTGACCCCTGGCCAAAACTGTAGACAAGGCCTGTGCTGTCCACTGCAAGTGTATGCATCCTGCAAGTGTATGTGTGTGTGTGTGTGTGTGTGGGTGGGTGTGGGCGTGGGCGCGTACAGTTAAATGTACATAGTAGATAAGTTTCACTTACATACTCATGTAGGCACACACCAGCAGTCTATGTTTTTTAATGAAAACATAAAATTTGGGCTCGAAAGCTAACACACCATTTGACAGGCCTTTCTAAGCTATAAATAATTCTTTAGCTTGGAAATCGGACAAGTTATCAATCATAAAAGATACATTGTACATGTACGTATAATTATGGGGCACTGAGAAGTACATGTAATGTAAAGTACATGTACGTACCTTCCACAGGCCACCTGACAGATCTGTTTCCCATGGAGAGCTTTAACTTTGGTGGGGGTGTCAGGTGAGAGCAGTGTACCGTGACCCAACTGACCAGAGCTGGCAGCACCAAATGTCAGCACTTCACCTTTCTGTAGTGGAAAGAGGCAGTATAACTTCCTATCAGCTCATAGCCGCTGGAGGCATATACGATTGAATGCATGAAATCGAGGATACAAACTTAGCAACCACTTAGATTTTCTGGGCCCCACCCTGTATAACTACATGTACAGTGCATGGCACATGACAGCTAGAGCACCTAACAGGCTATAAAAAGAGGCAAATATTTGTTGGGATTGAGGAAAATAGAAATGCTGGGTACATCCATGTATACATGTAACTATACATATGACAGCAGAGTGTACTTGCCTGAGTGAGAGCTGCAGAGTGACTCTCTCCACACGAGATGAACCGGACACTCTCAGAGCTCAGACTCAGAGCCTCAGTAGGCTGCCCCACACCTGGGAGACACACATACCAGTACATCAGTATTACATGTAGTATGAGCTACACTGCATGTACATATAGCTTACAGTTAAATACACGAGAGCCTGACTTAAAACTGACCCAGTGTATGTATACATGTACGTACACTAGGCCTTGTGATGAGGCTACCATGCATACACCAATAAACGTATAAAAGTGGTTAGAAGGGTAAAATATCATTATAGTGGGTTGGAAATATAATTATACGTTGATGGAAACCAGCCCTTTCACCTCACTTGAAATTCCAAGTTATAAATGAAAGTAAAAATGCTACACTAAGAGCCTATAGCGTGGTCCTACTGTGTACACTGGTGGGTTGACTTGTAATAGTATTACCATAATAATTATGAAGATAACCCGCTATATATGGTAATCGGGTGAACTGATGAAATATTCCTTATGTACATGTAGGTGGATTGTATGTACAGCCTATGGACTCACCTATGTTGTGTCCCAGACCCAGCTGCTTGAAGCTGTGCACATGCATGAGACACAATTTATATATGAATGAAAACTCAATTAAACGATAGAAAAGTACACAAATTGCACTTGAATGTGAAAATTATAGTCATAGAGCACATACTGAAGCTCGGACAGATGCCTCATATATACATTGTACATGTACGTAGACCACATATAAATATGAATTCATTTTAAGAATGAAAATTCATAACCGTTTGTTATCTAAGGGGGTGACCTACACCTGTACCTATGTATCTTATTATATACCGTGATTACCGTATAGCGTGAAATTTCGTAAGATGCGGGCAGAGCATTTATTTTCGTATGGTGGGAAATTTAGTTAATTTTGTGTTGTAGAGTATCATACGATGAGTTCAACGTCACTATCCTAGCTGAGCTGTACGAATATTTAAATGGGTAATTTATATGAAAATTTGCACCAACGAAAATTACCCGCTATACGGTATTTAACAGTTAGTAGTGTACTGAGAGCAGACTCACTTGTTCAAGTTCAACTATACAAAAATTTGCACCAACGAAAATTACCCGCTATACGGTATTTAACAGTTAGTACTGTACTGAGAGCAGACTCACTTGTTCAAGTTCAACTATACAAAAATTTGCACCAACGAAAATTACCCGCTATACGGTATTTAACAGTTAGTACTGTACTGAGAGCAGACTCACTTGTTCAAGTTCAACTATACAAAAATTTGCACCAACGAAAATTACCCGCTATACGGTATTTAACAGTTAGTATTATATATTACTGCATGTACTGAGAGCAGACACTCACTTGTTCCTGCCCCATCCAAACACGTAGAGGCTTCGAGTGAGGACAAAGTTGTGAGCTCCTCCGGCCGCTAGCTGGAGTACGGGTAGGCCGGCCAGCTGTGAGATGGGGGTGGGCTTGGAGATGACTGACTTATCCAGAGAGTGGCCTAACTGGAAGTGAGTGTTCTCCCCCCACGAGTACACAGTGCCGTCTAGAGGGGGAGAGGGGACCGGTAGGGTACAGGGAAATATGTACATGTACTTATAAATATATACATAGACACTGACTGCCTCTTGAGTTTAAGATCGTGCTATTTCCTATTATTATGTTATCTCTAGGGAGTCCCATGTGCTTAAGTATTTCACTACCTGTAATTCTAATAATTAACATAACAGTGCAAAGAGGCTCATGCTTCTAAATCAAGCCTTGAAGGTTATATGCAAATTATATAATGCTGTGCAATTTAAAAATAGTACAACGGCCAGCTATGCATACAGAGCTGTATGTACAGTGTTAAGACCCAGTGTACAGCGTTAAGACCCAGTGTACAGCGTTAAGACCCAGTGTATACCTTGACTGAGTGCTAGTGTGTGGTTGGACCCACACGAGACCTGCACCACTGGTACACCTCTGAGACTACGCACTCGCCTGATATATAGTGGAGGAGGAGGACAATCTCATTAGCCAGTGATCACACAAAATGCACCAACACAGTAGAACAGTAAACAGTAGCGTAATTTTTACCTTAAGTGTCAACCACTACACTGTTTAAAACAGTGGGACCACATGACACATGTGTATTGGGTTTCAAATGTGACGTTGTTTCGATATGCAATTCGCAATTAAAAGAATGCAAAGAGTGAGCGTGCTCATGTATGCAATTCACACTAGTTAACACAATTATTGTACTGTGTTATTCGCAATCGATGCCTCGCATTCAAAACCTATAATTATACGATATATAATTAGTACGTACATTATTCAACTGTAAAACAAGCATTTCTGCTCTGCTTTTTGAAGATGTTGAAACTCACATAGGGAAGAACTTGTTGTCAGTCTGAGTGTCTGATCCCAGCTGACCGTAACTGTTGTCCCCCCAGGTGAACAGTGTGCCGTCGTCGTCAATGGCAACCGAGTGAACGTTCCCACAAGCTACGGCAGTGATACTGTACGTATCCAACGCACTAATGAGACCAGGCCTGCATGGGAGTATACAAAAATTAATGGTGATAATAACATTTGTATGAATATTGTCCATTCACATAATTTACAGTGTAACTTGTCTATTGTGGTGTCCCTATAAGCAGGTCGCCACCCTCTATAATACTGCCAGGTTAATAGGCCCCAAAGTCTCTCCATAGCATGTGTTTGGACCTGTGCTAGCAGGCCACCCTCTATAATACAGCCAGGTTAATAGGCCTCAAAGTCTCTCCATAGCATGTGTTTGGACCTGTGTTAGCAGACCACCATCTTTACCACAGCCACTGTTATGGTCTACCCAAGAATCACTGTACTCAAGTATTTAACAGATCAATGTGTACATGTACCTTGTTGAGGAATGGTCTTGTCCTAGTTGACCTTTCTCGTTGCTCCCACACGAGTACATGGTGCCATCGTCCAATAGGATTACAGTATGCTTGAGACCACACCCCACTCTCATTATACTCTCATCATGAAGAAACTTGTTCCACCTGAAAACAAGAAAATTAAACACTGCACACAAACCCCACCCACCCACACACACACTACACACATACACACTCCCACACACACACACACACATACACGTACCTCGGCAGGGATATAGTGTTCTCCTCGATGCCTCCTAAACCAAGCTGACCATCAGTGCTCCGGCCACAGCAATACATAATAGTTGCCCTGAATAAAAAAGGTTATTAGCTAGCTATAAATTATATAGTACTGTCAGCAGGATACATGATGTCAACACACTGCACTGGTATGCGGCATAACAACAGGTCTATTCATGTAATACTCACCTTTCTAGGGGCAGAAATTCGACAAAGTTATTTATGAGCTAGGATACGCAGTCAAGGAAACGGTTGAAAGCTTCTTTAGAGGCTTTTACAAGGAAAGAAGCTTATAACATGACATGCTCTTGCTCTTGTAAGCACGTCGAGTCTTTTTGTTATCAACATAACTTTATTATAGCTTTTAACTTTAACGACCATACTGAATTCACAAACTTACTGTCTGAATACTACATGTTAAGTTAATGATCTTTACCCTTTTATAATCATCCAATTTTTGTTCATAAAATAATTGTCACAAAGGGGGGGGGGGTTGGTATTGACTAGACACTAGAAATCATAATTTTAATTCAGCTCTTTAGTTTTCGTTTAATTCTCACATTAGTTATTTAGTGGCTCAGCAGTAGGCCAATTATAGTTGAAGACAGGTCCACACGTTTGGTTGGGGTGACCATCGGGAACTGGCACTTGGATCTGCATCAGCTTCTTTGCTTGTAGTTGCATTGCTTCCATAATAGTCACTGCCTCTGTGATGCTATCAGGGCTGCCATTGAAAGTAGTCTGCAGCGATCTCAGCATGGAACGATAGATACGATGGAATATCTTAGCCTCCCTGTACACGTGTGATCCCACAGGCAGTCCATTCAGTGATGGATTATTTCTCATTGGCCAGACACCCTCCGAAACAAACTCAATCTCGGCCCCTTTGAATTTATACGAATGTTCAGGAGTCGATTGAATGTGATGTTTGCAAGCGAGTTGTTCAAATTTGAAAAAATGAGCAAGCTGCTGAGTGCCTTGGTAGGTCGGATCCTCTTGTGTACTTCCTTCTCCTTGTTCAATTATCATCTGTATTGCTTTCTTTGCTTCTTTTATGTTGGACACCTTCCACAACTTACTACCAACGTCGTGTATTTTCCATGGCCAATGTAATTGCTTATTCAAATTTCCAAAGTTAATTTTACCTTCACGATCCAATTGCACCATACATTTTTGGATGGTGCTGTAAAAGGCTCCAATCGTAAGTACATTCAAGTCTATAGTTTCGTCGTGGAAAGGTCCCTTGTAAATAACATCGTCTGGAAACTCTATCATCATGAATACGTCCGCAACATGTTTAGGAGAGGCTTTTTGCAGTGTTACAGTTAGACCGGGTAAAACTCCACCGGGGAGATTAGAGGGAAAAGATTGAGGAATCACACTTGGATCGTCAATTAATGGTTGTCCTCCGATTGCAATGAGTAAATTGGCAGCTTGTGCCAAATGCAACATTTCCTGCATGACAACAGAGCGAATGGTGTCATAAACCTCACGATTGTAACCATCTTTGATCGAGTAAAGAGCAGTCATGTACGGGGGAATAGTTGAGAACTCAAGTGCAATGGCTGTTTGTAGATTCTCTTTAAGAATATCAACTGAGCAGTCTACTGTACTCCATCGGGGAAGTGAGGAGGAAAAATCATTCAGTGATTCAGAAACACTTCTTCGTGAAATATCGGAAAAAAGTCTCGCAATCTCGGAAGATGCGAGTGTGAGTATATCAGCAGCATCATCATCATCCTCATCAGAATTGACAAGCAATGACTCAGAAACATACTCTGCCTTGCTTTTCTCCTTATCGTCATATGCAAAAACGACCTGCTCACAGAATTTAGGCGATTCGTATAGCCTGTTGTCGACGTCCTGCCAGTTTCTATAGTGCTCGGTAGTGTTCAACCAGTCTAGAATCATCTTTAATTTAGTTGGGGAGAGATCTCTAGTTGCAGGCATGTAGCTGGGGTGGTATATGTCCAATGACATTGAGTATATGAGCATGTGAATGTTCCATGGTTTAGTAACATCGTCATAGTCGCCCAGTTTCAGAATATCACTCATTATCGGATAGAGATTCTGATATTGCGTGAAAATTGGTTGTATATCAGTGTCCCAGAAATACGGAGTGCTGTATTTTACTGGGCTCCAAATCAAGAAGACGAGCTGATTTCCGATGTTCGTAGGAACACATCGATCACATTCGCTGATGCATTCTTCAGAGCAGTAACCAAACGTGAACAGTTGTCCATCAAGGTGAATATCACCTCTTGGGTTACCCACATCTCCAGCCTCGAACTTAAAATATGCTATTCCATCCTCTGGATTGGTCTTAACTGTGCTCTCATATACCATCTGATTACCACTTGCAGCAGGTCCATTTGGACTTTTATCAAACAGAGTAACTGAGGTCGGATTGGTCGGTGAGACACCGTAATGCTTGACTTTCATCGGCACGGTTATTGTATTGCCTTCCTCCATTCGATAAACGTAGTAGTCCATGGGGCGAACAAGACAGGGGGTCTCTTCCAGTATAGTATATACGCAATCATCTCGAACCGCGGCATCACTATGCTCACTGCTGCAAATTGGATATTTTGAGCCTTCAACAATTACATCTGGGGAGGTCACTATGACAACTCTATGCTGTGTGCTTAACAGTTGTTGCTGACTGTCAGTCAGATAAAAATCTTGAATTCCTGCGGTCAATAAATACCAGTTTTCTTCCATGTAAGGAATTTCCCCAATAATCTCGACATCAGAGTTAGTTGCTAATGTGCTAGTGCTCTCTGTAATAACACCAACATAGAACCGAAACAAGTGACAAATAGTTCCTTGAACATTTATTGGGAGCGAATTAGCGAAATTTACCGTCATCTTTTTTCCAACTACATCGAAATAAGTCGTACTCATCCAATCACCAACATCAGCGCAAGGATTTTCTTTGGGGATCTCCATCGGGGGATTTTTAGAACGAAACACCATCATTCTGTTTTCAGGAAAAGACAACGATTCTCCGGTCTCGGCTATACCAATACTGCCGACAACATTACCGTATGAAAACAAGTCTGCCGTTGGTGGCCTGGTAAAGTTGTAGACTGTGAACATTACTGATAGTTTGTCTGCACCTTTAAAACGATTCAGCACATTCGACGTTATACTATTGGACCATTTTACATTTTTGATATGTGATACGGTGTCGGAGGCGACAATTTGTTGAAGTGGTTCCTCAGATTTAACTTGACGAGGCCATATATCACGTGTGATTACAGATGGGACGAAATCTCCAATAAATGCGTTTGTAGTCTCAGCGTTATTTGGATCCCAATTAACACCTAAATTCATGCCGTATATCGTTGAAGATTGCTGTTGATCCGGGTCCACGTCCACCAGCTTAGGAAACGCTGATTCAGGATTATTGACGATCGGCAAACCAATGATGTCATCATCTTTAGAAGTGGTCAAAAGTTTGGTCCTCCCATCAAGTTCGGTCAATGCTACAGAAGTAACAACACAATTGATCATTGCCCAAGTATTTGTACCATTCGGATTCCATAGCTCATTCAAGCCCTGGTTGGTGGCGCTTGAAAAGAGGTAGTTGAGTCGAACGTTATTGTTGGTAGCGACGTCGACTCGAAATTGACCAACGAAATTGATTCTTGGGGTTTGCAGAAATGATGCAGCAGCTAGCTGGAACCTGTATAGTAGTAAGGTGTATATGAGATCTATCATAAAGTAAAAGGAATGTTAAAGCGTGGAATTTTAGGCTTATAGTGTGCTAACACAATCAGTACAATGCCAAAATACTAGGTAGCCATATTGATGTTTTTACTGAATGGTTTTTGTATCTCCAGTTTGCACACGATCCTTGCCAGATCACAATAGTTTGATCGCAAAGAGTCAAATTTTCTGCTGATTTAGCTCATTCGCAAAAGTTTTTCACCCGCAAAATATTCTAGTAATACGGTAGGAAATAGAGTATTAGGAGAGACAGTCCTATCATAATAATTATTGGGCTTCAGGTTAACCTCGGTGAGTACAATGTCATTAATTATCTCATGGATAATCTCAGTGGTGGTGTTCCCATGGAACCAGACAGTGCAAGTGCAGGTGCGTGGCTCGTGTATGCATTAATATGTATCTGAAAGATATGAAGAGATACTGATATAAGTATTACAGGCTTTACACTGTAATAGCACAGCACTCCTGAGCCTAGTCGAGCACGCATTGTATGCATTACTCTCATCAATCTCTGACTGTCACTCATGATAATAATTATAGATCGACACGCATAACTTACAGAATATATACTGTATTTAGGCAACCAATGATTATTCTAGATCTAGTCTGCCTATGTCAATTCAGTTATTTTGAATTGAAAACGTATTAAATGCGGATAAGTATCTAGAGCAGCATGCATGTAAATATGAATGTATCTGACCTACCATAGGAGCACCAGTAGCTGCACCCATTGAAACTTGTGCATATTCTTCTAGTCTGTCCTGTAGAACACAATAGACCAGTCACCAAGACAAAAGCCAATCTCAAGGAGTGAGTCAAAACTTTGTGAATCAATATGGGGGTGGGGCTCAATCTGCTGTCGAAGACGTATATAATGCCGAATTTCAGATATTGGTAAGAATTGTCCCAATTTATTTTTAGTTTTCTTCATGCACAGTAGCCTCGAATCCACGCCGATTTTAATCGGCGTGGATTCGAAGGCTACATGCACAATAAACTCTCTTTTTGTATTAACCAGTGGAATCCTTTTGCTCCTTCAAGTCTTCTCTGCAACATCACTGAAAATTCAAGTCTACAACATCTATACAAGTCAAGTCTCCCACCTCATTTCATTCCGATCTAGAATCCCTGCAACTGCCCCCCCCGCTATCTACGGCACTGATACTGCAGTTTTACAGTATTAAAATGGCTGTCATTATTTTAATACTGACCCACACATTCAACATATAATAATAACGTGAATGACGTTGTAGAGTTATGCTCTTGCCGGATTTCTTGTTTTCACACTTTTAGGTGTTTCCCCCGGCCAATCCTAGCAATTTTTCATATTGCAAATGTTTACAGATACCTCTATATGGTATAATTACCATAATTATAGATGGTAATTTCTGGGGGACTGTGGTTTTCGTGGTTGGAGCTCAGACCACGAATATTTTACCCACGAATGAAGCGACCTTGCCTATACCTTTATACCTGCAGTGCAAGCAGCAACCACGAAAATATTATCCACGAATCGAAGTGGCTAAATATTGCTCAACCACAAATGTTTTGTCCCCCAAAAATTACCGCTAATAATTTATATAGCATATAGATAAGCTTGAACCTTCAGATTGTATATACAGTAGTCTATAGCTGGCACAATAAACTTTAGCTATAGCACTGCTTACATGCACTTATGCAAAATTAATGCTGCTTAACACTTACAGGAAACTATAGGCAACCCACATTCAGTAAGTTGAGTTTTGGAAAGTTATCGAAATGATTGGTGCATGTAATCCCACATCCTATAGCTATAGTTCATAGAAATGATGTAAGTTCTTTACAGAAAAGCTCCAAAATAGGAAAGAGGAACTCTGATGTAACCCATTACTGGTAAATTGTAGCTAGGTCATTGATACTAAGAAAATAGTTAACCACATGTATCCTATAATTATTAGATAAGCACCAAAATAGGAAATGACAGCAAATTCTGGTAAATTGTAGCTACTGCTAGGTCATTGATACTAAGAAAATAATTTAACCACATCCTATAGCTATACATAAAATTAAACTACATCTAAAAACAAGTGGTATACCATGCAGTCTTCACCATAAGTATATGCTGATCTATTACGTATATACCATGCATGGAAACATAAGCTCTATACCATGCATGCATGCATGTGTTAAAACAAGAGATGACTAGCACAGCATAGACCCCATATTATCGTCGCACAAGTATAACATTAAACCATAAATAATGGCCGTGCGCACATGACTCTATCCATGGATTATAAACCTGCCTATGTACCATTGACTTCTCTGTTATAAAGGTGCCACACTGTATAGGGCCTATGCTATAGCATAATTCTCACCAAAAATTGTGCCTATTACGCCGATTATAATGTACCAACCCTATATACCTGTCTCATAATACCCAAATTACTTCAGAGCTACCGTTAGCCTCGTTCCCAGGCCGAGTTTTGGCATTGATACGGATGGGTGAATAACTATTAATTTTGATAAAAAAGTGTGGTATATGTGACCGTTTCAGTGTGCCTACCGCATTTCATTTGTTACGGTGTAGCGCTCCATTAGAGAAAAATTGACATTGTATGTAGTGACGAGGCTAAGCTAGCGTTAAATAACAAAGCACTGTCACGCATTGCTATGCAAAGCCCATATAGATGTTATCTTATAATTATAATGAGCAAACTAGTTTGTTTCCCCTCAAGATTGATGTAATATTTACAGGGGGTTCATTGAAATTCTCATAATTCCCCTTTTATGTTTACCACAATTATTTGCATATAAATAGCATGCATACAGTTACTTGCTCTATTAGCTCAGGACTGCATATGCTTCTCTTGCATGCAATGAAGCTTCTTATAGCTGTGGCTCTGTTGGTTGTTGGACTCTCCCCTAGCCCAGGCTTCAGTCAGTTTGGTGATGGCTCTGGACAGACCACTGAGGCACTAACTGATGCAACAACTCAGAAACCAACTGAGGCAACAACTGAATCAGATAGTAAGTCACTTACTGAAGTGCATGAGATTAATGAATTTTTATGAGCCACTTAATAATTATCTACCCCTATACTGAATTATAGTCCTAATCCCCACAAGTTGGTTGTGACGCACGCTTTGCGCTTAGCGATGATGCTCATCAAAAGCAGTATAGATATGATATATGCATGTGCATGTGGCATTTGTACAATCACAGAAGTTAATTTGTTGATATCAGATTTCAGAGATCTATAAGCATCATCGATATAATTATTACAACCTTCTATGCAACACTGTAGAGAAATAATTTATTAGATCTATCATAGCTACTGTATAGTTGAATCACTATTCAATTGCCAATGAGAAGTTTTATCTCTGAGTTTGCATGATAATAGCTTCGCTTAAAATGATCTTGGCATCCCTCATAATTATGCCTCGATGTGCATGCGCAAGCTAGGTATACGGTAGTGTGTCTGTGTGCAGGGGCGTATAGCCAGGGGGGGTGCTAGGGGTGCTCGAGCACCCCCAACCAGCCTGAATCAAGTACAAATCACAGAGAAATGTATCTGATTATCCAGCTGAGCACCCTTTTCTTCCAAATCTTGCTGCAGTTAGCTATATAGCTGATAGGCAAGCAAAATGAGTCAGTCTCTACACTGTCAGCTAATGCAAGTAAGAGGCTTCTATAGTCATGTTTTCATTCGTTGGTTCTCGAGTTATGCTTCACCGGCCTTCGAAGAGAAAAGAAGACCTGCTACTGACTGCTTGCGCATGCGCAAAATTACTGTATTTTTTCCATAAAATTAATACTGAATTTATATATCAGAAAAAATATCCTATACATGCACAGAGCTAGCTAGCTATAGAGACAGAGCTGTAGGTTGTATACAGCTATTTTCTTTCTGATATAGAGTCGGTAACAGTAGTATAGTAGACTTTCACCAAAGTTAGTGTTAGATGGGCGTGGCCTGTCCATTGCATTATAGGCTCTTGTCATGCAGCTTTCACTCCGTTTAGATGCCAGATGATTGTCATCCACATGCAGGCTGTGAGTCTTTTGTTAATTAACATATAGCAGGCTAAGGGTAGCTATCAAAGGAATGCTATCGGATGGGCTAGAAACCTTCAATCGAACTTTCTATCTACTTTCTATCTACTTCCTTCAATCCACTTCTGTTTGTCGTTTGTTTTACTTCCAAAGCCTCCGGGATACCGGGGTGAGATTTAGCGCATGCGCATGCAAGCAGTCGATATCAGGCCCACTTCCTTGATGAAGTGTAGCCTGGGATCGAGGCTAGTCAAAACCTGACTAACCTGACTGGTGGCTACGGTCCTGTATTGGTAGCTGCAAGAGTGAGAAGAGAGCTGCAAGGCTCTGCTCATACAGCCATTAATTTTAGACTTGGACTTTAGGCATAAATCGTTTTTAACAACAATCATGAGTCATCATTACCCACTCTTTAAGTTTTGGCCTGCATGCAGCAAAATCAAATAATGCAAAGATTATCGTATCAAAGCTAGTAGTAGCTTTTAGTTTATGTTATGTAGCACAGCACCTGTGGTGCTTTTAGTGCTTCACGGTCTTGCCTGGAAAATTCCAGTCAATTCGTGATCCAACACTCGGGAAACCGCAGAACTCTTAGGGCTTGGCATGCAAGCCTAGCTTATTACATAGTGCTTAAATAAAAACAGACACAGCGTAGTCTGTAGTCTAGTGCGTGGGCTAACCACAAAGCTATACAACATAATTATGAAGTCAGGACTCAGTAGCTTCCTAAAGCCACAAAACTAACCAATTCTTAGAATGCGGATCATGTAGAGTTGACTCATGATTCACAGTAGACTAAAACACTAAAATTACTACCCGTCTATAATAGTACATTGAGATATATAATTATAACACATCTAGCAACACTTTGTTCAGTTGGTACTGCTATATGAATATCTATAACTCTGTCAGTCAAATTTTGTCTGAAATGATATATGCACTGCCTGAATGTTCAGTGCTTTTTCCTTTATTAATAGGAGTTGACAACGTCCTAATCAATTACAGCTATGAAAATGTCTACATATTCATTTTCTTCGGAAATTCATTTGACAAAGACTTCTACCAGCTGTTTAATCATGATACACCGTGCTTTTTGAATCAACTTGTTTTCAGAAAAACAAACACAAATGAAATCTTCCAAACGGAATACATGGGTAGTTGCAAGTACTTCGATGGCTTTGTCATTCGGATCACTATGAATCCTAGAGATCATCTTAAGCTAATTTTGGACGAGTTTATTGACACCAACTCTACTACACCCTTGGGCTTGGAAATGTACACTGCAGATATGCTTGGAGCTCCGTTCAATCTTCGAATAGAACCAGAAAACGCCATTGAGTGTGACGTGAGATTGTCCTTGTCTTCATATGTAGGGATTATTGACACTGATTATTGGATCGATGAGGGGATTCTTTTGATTCATATCTATTCTTTCATTGATGTTGCGACTGTCAATCCCAGCAAGCTATCGCTCTCTCGCAATAACTATCGGGATGCAAGCAACACTGTTAACATTATGGGTGGGGAAATATTGAACCGGTCGCCTGGCTTAACATCATCTGTGGCTATTAGACTGACTGCTAGTGATCAAGATCTTCTTACGAGCAAAGGAATATGCACTGGTGGTAATAAGAGTTTCAATTACGACTGTTACCTTAGCATAAAATCGGGATTTGCTGCTGCGTATTTTGGAGCAGAGGTTTATCCTACTCGCTATAAAGGTTATACTGTCAATAACATCCAGAGAGCTCCTACAGGTGAACAGAATGTGTTATAATTCTCCATGCATGTTGGATATTATACAAGTGCACTTCTAACTTGATGATAACAAAAATATTTTACAGATTCTGAGCCAGTGACTATGTCTATTCAGCTGGAGTATGTCGATGGGTTGACTTTGAACTTGACGCTCGGTTTAGGTCAGCCATTCAATGTTCGCCAGTCAAATTTTGCTCTGGGCGAGAGAATTATCAGGTCAGGCAAGAGAAAATGTATAGATTAGTAATTCTTGAACATGCGTGCTTACACAACACCCCCTCCCTCCCCCTCCATCCATCCACAGTGTGACATGTACTAGCAGGGACACTAATGAACATGTGAATCCCATGCTGGAGATTGACAATGGTGCAGTGCCTATTCCATCTAGCTACATCCAGAATAATTGGCCCAGCTCTACCACCTTGAATGCACCCAGGGGGCTAGTTGAGTCTGGTTTGCAAGGTTACTACACGTGCAGGACAGAGGGAGATACATTCCTCAGCCCTCACATTCTGCATTCCAGTAAGTACTGTAGAGTATTATAGACGCCAGAACAATTTTGAGTGAACAAATAGAAAGGATCGAGAAAATCATGTTAGCTTTAGATAGCAACAATTATAACTTAATTGGATTGGTTCACTGAGAGCTAATAACTGTTCACTCTAGGTACTAGGAGCCTTTTTTTTTACGATAATTTATAATTATAGCACGTATATACAGAGCATTGTATGTATAATTATATATGTACTCATAAATTATGTACAAAGTATAGCAACTCAAGTTGGGCTTATTTGTTTGACAACATCTGTTGAAATGTGCTGTAGAATCTGCATGCATGCACTGTACTTTTTTCCTGTTGACTCCGAGTCAGTTACATTGTGTTTTGGTTTCTCTCCATTCAGATTATTTTTACATCTTTTTCTACCAAGGATCCTCTGCTACAGCTGATGTGCATGAAGACATTGTACTCCGCTTTGCACATGACGACTTGTATGACAGTCAGTTTGCAAATTTTGGCAATCGGTTCTATGTTCTTAATGCTGCTGACAGATATAACGAGGTACCTTTTGATTATCATTTTGAAATAAACACACCATTTCCGTACCATGCTGAGCTGCACATCAACAGGACACAGTTTGACTATGAGGGAGAGTACTTCATCGCATACGATTATTATTCTTTAGGTCCACATTTTATTATTGATGTCAACGGTAAGTTTTGTATGGCTCTAGCAAATCAGATTAGATGTATCATAACCATGCATGTAATCTTCCTGTATCTCGGTTTCTTACATATATATACACTACTGTTCCAAAGAAGCTTCCTAGCATAACACTCTATGACGGAAGCAAAACATGCCTTGAGGCATTATATAAGCACTACTGGGCTTGTGGCATTTTTATGTTGTGTATTAATTAAACGTATATAACTAAATTGGAATGAACTTTGCTTGTGTATTTTCCCGACAGAACCTGAACTCACTCTCTACCCACCGGTCCTGACTGTGCTCAGCTCTGGCACTCCCGATACAACCGCCTCTCTCACTTGTACCTCTGACAATACAAATGTTCCTGTGCTGTTCTCTGGAAACTACAGTTTAATGGGCATCACATCTACCTACCTGGATGACACCAACAGCTCTGTGAGATTGGATTTTGATCTGGACAAAGACTTGATTGGCATGCTAGAGGGGATGGAGTTCACCTGTGAGGCCAGGGACCCAGATGACTTTAATTCAACTGTATCAACTTCCAGCTCTACCTTCCGGGAAGTGTCAGGTAATGGAAAATATCAGGAGGTTAATATTACAGTCCATTCATTATTATTGCAGCACCATTGTCTCTCTTTGCCATTGAACCTGACAGTGATCGCAAGCAACTTATGGATGGTGCGATGATCAATACAGCCAGCTCGTTTGAATGTCTGTGGCATATCAATCCTACACGAACGGATATCAAGTCCATCCCTGGGACATTGCTCTGGAGAACCAACCACTTGGAGACAAAAGTAGAAATGGAGTTCACTTCAGACGCTAGTGGTAAAGATTTTATAGTCACTACACTCGAGAATGGTATCACTCTGAATATTCTCGGTGATTTCCTTGGAAGTGTTTCGTGTATCTATGGCGATGACAGTGTAAATATCAACGTTGCCACTAAAGGTAAGTGTGTAGATACTCTATTATACATACACCTATAACCTCATACAGTGAGTGACCTTTACCACTAACTACGTACGACCACAATTATACACTTGGGCAGTTCAGGTCCTATAAAAGGGTGCCCAGACATGTATGCAAGTGGGTACTCAATGTCAAAAACATAGCACAAGAGCTTCATAAAATGAATCTATACTATTTCTCTACGATGAGGATCGAAGTATATAGTTCATTGATCCATGCCAGATTCAATAATTATATTACCGTATATAGCTAAAAATTTCTGCGGCCCAAAATTCTGCGAATAGCTGTAAAAAAGACATTCTGCGGATGATATTTCTGCGAATTAAACTTTCAACTGTTAAATTAGGCGTGGTTAATAAGCATTTGCGGATAATAATTATTTCTGCGTTTACTCATTTATTCGGAGAATTCGCAGAATTTTTGGGCCGCAGAAATTTCTAGCTGTATACGGTAATAATGAAGGGTGTGTATAGCATTTTTTATACCTTGAACGAGCGTCATTCACCTGCATGTATAAATGATGGGTACAGGAGTTTTTAGAGTTCACAAAAACAAAAGGCAGAGTATAAGTGAGTAGGAGATTATTTTCATAACAAATAAGCCGAACGTCTAACACTTTACTAATAATTATAGCAACTGTGTTGTTAACAGTACATGTGCATATGCTATATATTGTGTATGCTGACAGGGTTACTCTCGTTATAAAAATTATATACCCCCCCCACACAGGATGAATTCAAGGGCAACAGAAGAATTAATTATGTAACAGTAAACTCGTATAATTTCAATTTAGCTGCTTATAGATTATTCTATATGCATTATTATACGTTGAGCTTGACAATTAAGATCGTTTGTACTGCATCCTTCTTCTTCTTGTCAAAAATGAGAATTATAAGTATGTTCAGAACTGATAAAGGGTATAGATGTATAATGTGTTGTATTATGATGATTGCTGTCATAACTTGTATTACCATTGGGTTGTACGTGGGATTGCATTTGTGACCAAACAGTTGCTGAATAATCTTCGACCAGCTCCTGTAACTTAACATTGTGTTTTCCCTCTTCACATGCATACTCAACAATATCTTTGGTTCGAATTTATTCCAACTTTCCTCAAGGTAGAATCTATAGGTTCTCTTTTCCCGTAATTTCAGAAAATTACTATATAGCTGCTTGAACAAAGCTATAAATAATTATACTGTTAATGCAATAATAGTGAACTTACCTCAGTCAGTGGGTAAGTACATCTATATATTGAGGGGCGATCCTCTAGCTTGTAAGATCCCAGCTTAGACATAACACTCCCTTAAGTATACGCTTTGTTTTGGACCATTCCTTTTGAAAAGCAGTGGTTTTGTCTTTGGACAGATGTTGAATCTAAAGATTTGCTTGCTCCATGCTTGGGTATAATAGCTCAAATACTAGCCTGAGTCTACAGTGCTTGATTTGTGACGCATATTCTTTAGAATAACTCGACTCCATGAACTGAACCCTGCATGAAAAGAGTACATAATTTACTTCTAGTGCCTTTTTTATATATTGATGCGATAATTAACAACATCAACTTGCATTGTCGTTGGAAAAATGCAGTATAGATAGCTTACACCAATAATTGGAAGTGATGAGACATGTATGTTGATCTGCTGATGTATATAAAAATTATACATAATTATGTGCGAAACCATACTGACAGGAAAGTGTCCCTAAAGCTCAAATCTACTGACGGACATTCACAAGTCCCCACAGAGCTCAACAAGAGTTATTACAATTCTCCAACGTCCCATAGTAGCGAGTGAGTACAGAGACTTATACGTATACAGTCTATCTGCACGACAATTGTTTTGCAGCAACTTTTTAGCCGAGTTTTTGCATTTATATCGGATGGGTGAACAACTAGCTATTAACTTTTTCGACCTATAATTATAGCGCTCCATTAGAGAAAGATTAGTCTAGTGACGAGGCTAAGCTATATCATCAAGAAATGAAGCACTGCATGTCACACATTGCTTATACATGTATTAAAGCCCATTAATTATCTATAACAGATAAATGGTTTTATAATGAGCAAACTATCTAGTTGCTTTCCCTCAAGATTGCTGCAAAGGGGGTTCATTGAAATTCTCATAATACCCCCTTTGTATATAGATCTACTCCCACGTTTACCACAGGTACTTAACAGCTCTATTAACTCAGACGTATGTTTCTCTTGCATGCAATGAAGCTTCTTATAGCTGTGGCTCTGTTGGTTGTTGGACTCTCTCCTTGCCCAGGCTTCAGTCAGACCAGTGAGGGCTCTGGACAGACCACTGAGGTAACAACTGAGGCACTAACTGAGGCACCAACTGGTGCAACAACTGATGGTAAGTCACTTACTGAAGTGCATGCATGAGATTAATGAAGACTACCTAAAAATGTATAACGCTTATGGCAATCATGCATTGCTCATCAAAAGCAGTATATCTGGTATTATTTTGTGTAATCATGGAAATTTGTTGACATCAGATTTCAGAGATTTACAAGGACCATATCTATGGGGTGCCGTTTGTCTCAAAACTAATAAACAGTCAATGTTTACCAAAGAGGTCGATGTTTACCAAGGAGGTCGATGTTTAGCAACCAAGTTGATGTTTAGCAACCAGGTCGATGTTTAGCAAAGCTACCAGATCACACAATGTGCAGATATTAGGGCGTGGTTTCTTGTGATACGCCTTAATTAGAATTGTGCTAGAGATGAATGCCGCCCCTACTGCCTAATTATTGCCAGTGCTATTTTCATCTTCAGAATCTACTATATAAGTAAACCGCTGTTTGTAACAGCAGTAGTAAGTAAGAGCAATGGCTATAACATCTTGCAACTAGCTAGCACATTAAGTATCACAAGAAACCACGCCCTAATATCTGCATTTTGTGTGACATTGCCAGCAATTGCCATTGTATTTTGGACACTATTGTTCTAGCATCCTGTCTAAATATTTGTTCTATTTATATGAAAATTCAAATATTACTCAATCATTTTAACTACTGCGGAAATAAATGCTACTATAGACTATTGTAGTGCGTGCGCAAGATCTTCGCTGAACTAGCTACGTTCACTGCACTGGTGCTGGTGAGTAATATTATTGTTTACCTGTTGGTTGAGCTCATGTAGACTTCTGTGGTAGATTCTATCCTGTGGCAGATCTCTCTAGTCACTGTTACAGGCCGGTACAAGTAATAACAAAATACTGAGCATGCAGTACTGCCAGCTCAGTATTTTGTTATTACTTTTACCGGCCTGTAACAGTGACTAGAGAGATCTACCACAGTAAATAATTATATAGAACAGTACAGTATAGTAGTGAGTTCTTAGTCATATTCTTCTCAGTCCTGTTCTAGTTACAACACTTTTACTAAATTAAATTTAACTTTCTTTCTTGGCTCTTTGTTGTCCGCTTCTTTTGTGCTTTCTTCTTTTGTATTTTTGGCTCTAAATCCTAGCAACGTGTAGTCTGGGTTTAAAACTTCTGACACCTGGACATCGTATGTTTGGCTGAGCCTCACAACTTTCTTTAAATAGTTCTGGGCCTTTTTCTGAGACCCCATCGGAAAATAATGTGTTCCAGTATCATCTGCTGTTGTAAAATAAAATTGTTTTCCCTCAGTTCCAATCTTTACTAGCGACCCAATAGGAAAGGAGTTCCTGTGGTGTCTGATCTCTCGTAAGTCGGAGTCGATGTAGTACGGGTACGGGTGGAAGTGGCAGCAATTTCCCATCTCAATTCTTTCTCTGTTCTTTTTTGTATAGTAATTTACTGATTCACATGACAGTAATAGCATGCAATCAATGGTAGTAAAGTGTGTCAAATGAATAGAGATAAAATCTTTATGGTCACTAATTATTAATCTTCCAGCAGACCTGTTCATGCAGATCGACCTGTTATGGACTCGTCAAAGAGGCAACGACCTGAGAAAGGATACTATTCCTACCTCCATAATATAAGCTCGGCTGACATGGACTTATCTAGCATGCGGGAAGCACGAGATGTGAGAACCACTCTGAGCTGTAAGTCTGATGACAGTCTGCCAGAAGGGGTCTTCCTTGTTGAGAGGATAATTCATCATCGACTAACTAAGGTACGTAACATTTTATGATATATAGCCCTATACGATTGATTCTATTTCTAGGGGAAAACGGAGTATTTGGTAAAGTGGGCTGGTTACTCATTGGAACAGTCTTCATGGGTCGCTAAGGAAGATGTGACTGTCTCTACTATCCAGTAAGATTATTAAGTATGGCATGGCAGTGCACTGTGTATTACTATATATCTGCACATTTCCCCCCTTTCAGATCATACAATACACCACAAGCACCACATACCGAGCTTATAAGCGACGCAACAAGAAGATTTGTTCTGTCCATTCAATGTAGTTTAAATTTAGGTACTGTAAAATCCTGTAATTTAACTATAGATTTCCGGCTAGATGTATTTCGTTACCTATTTAAAGATCGAGGAACCCAAATGACCCGCGGAAAGCTCCAACTTCAACAAACTGATTTTAACGATGAATATTTTATAGGTAGTTGGTATATTTTGTATGATAGATATGGCAATGGCTGCACAGTAGATTTTCCTATTGTAGTATGTCCTAGAATTAAGTATGGACCGAAAACATATAGAAATAGCAATGGTGAAATGTTAGAGTCACCTAGACTACTATCTGAAATTGTATGTGTAAATCTGGTGAAAAAACGTTGTTGATCATTTTTAATTGTTAATTGTTAATGCATGCATGGCCCAACCTGAGCAGCCAATACGCACTATGTGACTCATAACTAACTGCTTCAGGCCAATTCTCTACCATAATGCTTTTAATGACTCTCAAACAAATGGCTGGGTCAACACGCATCCCGACTTACAGCTAACCTTGTCAGCCTTCCATTAGAGAGCACGGATTTGCCTACAATTATACATAGACTATGTCATAGTTAAAGCTAGCACCAGATTTAAACATGAACGAATGAATGTAAGACATAATTAGTCACATAGTCATTCAACATTAAGAGAAATGGTTTCTAAGCTAGGACGGTCATGAGCATGATAAGAAAGACATTCCTTAATTACATGGGCAAGTTCAGTTGACTTAATTACAATGGAGTTCATCTTCTTCATTATTCTACCTAATGAGTATATATCGCTCTGTGTGCTCTGTAAAACAAGCCCATCACGGAGGTCTGGAGCTACTTGAGTGTGTTCTTTTATGTAAATAACTTTCTGTTCCTCGGTCAGGCAGTACTTCTTAGCATGCTTTTCTTTACATGCCTTTCCAAAATCCACAATACATGGCCGGATACATTCTAACAAAGTAGTCCCTAATACTACGTTGTCTACTTTAAGATCATTGTGAAGAATACTCAGCTTGTGCATGTATGATAGACCATCACAAATTTGGATCAGTATTTGCATCCATGTCTTAGGGTTTAATTTAATTTCGTTAGTCGAATACAAGGCAGAATATAATGAAACTTGTTGCTGCTTCACGCTTACATTAGACATTACTAAAGCTCTCCTGGTGGAACAAATACCAAAACAGTGTGGTATATAAGGGCTGGAATTTAATGTAAGTAATATACTGGCTTCATGCCTAATCGATTCGATTGAGGAGTCGGAAGTAAATGTTTTGACACAGACGTCAAAACACTCTTTAAAAATCATACGAGAGCATGTTCCAAACCGACCATTTCCTATATGAACATCACCACCCCCATCTGCTAAACATTTCTCACTTATCTCTGGAACTACAGTAACTCCTCGCATAATATCAGCATTCGTACACATTCTTGGAGTTGCCTTGGGTAGACTGATTGCACTCGTCTTCATGGCTGCTGTTAGTAACTTTAGTGGTCGTTGGTGACTGCAGGATGTTCCCAGAGTTCCTGTCCGTAATTGCTTAGCTCGATACACGTTGAGTTCCCTGTATGAACAATATTATTTACTGGCTGTTAATCAGCAACTTACAGTTTATAATCTATTGCCTTCTTCTTCCAATTCTGAACATTTTTCTCGGCACATTCAAGGCTCTTCTTCTCCATACACAGCTGCTTGCCAATTTTGTCAACTCTAGCTTTTCGATTGAGCCTCTTGAGCTTGGATCTTGAGAATGTCTCTTTCTGCTGGTCAGCCATTTTGTAATAAGTCTAAGAGAACCAGAGGTCGCAAAATACCCGCCATAATGCATCTGAGAAGTGTTATCATGCTATTGAATGAGTACTGTGGTTAATTTAGTGGGTGATAACACCCGCAGCCTATTCACCCACCCACTCATATTGACATGGCTAATTAATTTTGTTACATAACAGCTCAAGGGACCTTTTGTTCCATTATCCCGGGCCTCCTAGCTATGGCAGTAAACAAGCAGTCCAGAAGAGCAGAGAGCCTGTCCATCACCATCTCAAATTCAGCAAAGAAGTACTCTGACTTCAGCCACACAGAACCACAAGTACAGCCAAACTTCTCTCTCTCTATTCCTATCGAGTTGCTGCATCATTGGTACATGAACAAGAAGGCAGAAGAGACATTCATTAGCTTAGTTAATAGCATGGTAACAATAGTTAAACTAGCACAAAGCAATCGTCTGGAGAAAAGGCTTGCAGAACAAGCTAGCAAGGTAGCAAGAAGGATACGGGGGCTAAAAGGAAGAAGGAGGTATGCCGTACTTGCTGGAGAATACAACCTCTTCGTGCTTGATGGAGAAGCAGAATCGTATTCTGAAATTGAGCAGCAACTATCCACTGAATCTCCACAGCCAACAACAATCCCCGAAACAAGTAGACCTACCACAGCACACATCAACAAAGGCAAAAAAGTTCACGAGGTATCACCACGACAGGTAAAACGAAAGCTAGCACACTGTAAGAGCTCTGCAGAGCAAGCGCTTTGGTTTTGTGAATCATTCGGTCTTCAGCCAGAATCTTTAGAGCTACGCAAACAGACAGGATCTCCCATCAAATTCAATTTTTTATCTAGCCCATCTCACAAGCCACAACATCAAACGCCAGCTCTTTCACCAAACGATTCTGCGAGGGTACAGCAAGCTCTTTATGTACTTGACAGGTTTGCTGTGAGTGATGAAGCTTATCATGAATTGAGCGTCGCATCTGATTTACCACCACTGTACCGAATCAAGGATGCTCGCCTCTCAATTAACAACTCTCTCGACATCCGACATCTCGAAGGTCCTTATCCTGGTGCTTATAGACCACCGAAAGCTGCAATCCAGGAAGAGCTAGCTAAGATCGTAAGTAAAGAAGAAATTATACACTATTATTATGGATTATTATTTTAGGTTCATTCAGGGAAAGCTATCACCCAACCAGTAAAAGTAAAACTCAGTGGTGACGGAGCCAGATTCACAAGATCATCCAATATCATACTTCTCTCATTTGCATTTCCAGAAATTCAAGACAATGTTTTATCAGGCATGGGTAAGCTTAACAATAAAAATATTAAACGAGAAAGTGGTGAAAATATTTTTATATTGACATTCATACAGGCAATCATACTTTTGCTGGCCTAAAAGCCGAAGAGTCGTATGAAACAATTAGTTCAGGACTATCTGAGGTATTGAAGGAGTTGAACGACATCATTTCACACCCACTACTCACTGTTGATGAAACAGAGTACCGCCTTGAGTTTTTCCTGGGTAGTGATTACAAGGTGAGAATGTATAGTTAATTACTGACTATAAAAATTGCATTATTAGTTTCTTTTACTGAGTATGGGCCTCAACAAAGCAACCTCTATGTACGCTTGTGTCTGGTGTACCATTAAGAAGGATGAAAGGTATATCTATAATTATTATGCTTAAACCTAGCTTCCCCATTTGCCGCTATATAGGTGGGATATGTCAAAGGATAGGGCTGACTACACCGTAACAAATGCAAGAACATTGAGTTCCCTACAAGCAAAAGGCGCACTTCCCAGCAGTAAACCAGCAAGTGTACGACTAGGATCAATTACAACACCACTACTGAACATAGAGCCAGACCATATAATACCCGATGAGCTACACCTACTCCTACGTATAGCTGACGTTTTAACAAGAAATCTCATTCTAGAGATAGTGGCATCTGCTAAACAAGACAGACAAGGAAACGCACATATACTCACTCACCTACAAACACTACAGACGATCGTTAAAGACTGTGGTATCACGTTCAGGGTATGGGAAGCAAGGGGTCCAGATGGCAAAGCTTCTGGACATTACGAATGGACATCACTGCAGGGGAACGACACCAAAAAGTTTCTGGAACGTCTCCCAGTGAGGTTTGCTGACCTACTGAAGGAAGAAATTCAAGCTAAAATGGCCCAACTTTGGACAGTGAGTACTAATTAAATTTCCCTTCGCATTTTACAAACATAATTATTTATATGGTCTGGCTCTATAGGAATTTCTCTCTTTGTATAAGATGGTTTCTAGCTGGACTCCACCTCCCAGTGAAGTGGTTGAGCAAAAGGTATAGTGTTAGTTTACTAGTAGGGAGAACCATTGTATCTAATTTACTATAATCTATCATGATAGGCGAAAGACTGGATAAGGCTTTTCTTGAGCTTGAAGCACAAGTGTCAAGGGTTTCAGGAAAAGAATATTACGCCCTATATGCACACACTGGTCTTTCACTTCCCTTACTTTATTTCAAAATACGGAAATGTCAAGATGTTTAGTGGACAAGGTGAGTTCGAGTGTAAAGAGATAACATTTTAATCACCTTTTTCTCTAGGGGTGGAGAAAAATAATGATGACGCCAAGAGACACTACTTCTCCAGTAATCTGCATGACCCAGTGGGGGAGGTTCTGAAAGCTGAAGCGAGAATAGACGAGACATCACAATTTAAGCGAAAGAAACGAAAGTACATACGAAAAACTCCATTAGATTTAGTAGACATGAACAAACAGCCACGACTTGACTCTGAATCATGATTAATTCTACCCAACATAATAATATAGTATACTATATATCCTGATAGATTGTAGACATTTACTATCTTCAAGTAAATGACTGCTAGCCTATACTTACTTGCAGCCATATACACTCACTTTACATTGCTGGTACATTGCGATTAATGGGGAATTCCCCAAATTAGTGGCTCTACGCAGCTCTTGGGTATGTGTAGATAATGCGATACGTCATTGATAATTGTGGATTTTTTGACAAAACTGGACACATTTTGGAACCGCTTAGTCCACTTTATATCGAGCAGCAGCCGCTTTAAGCAGCAGAGTAGGCCGTATATTTTTGCTGGCAATCGGCAAAAATGAAAATATATGTGTAAGAATGCCGCAAATCAAACACAAAAATACAAAATAATCAAATTTTACAATACAATACACAAGACAAGCGCTGAAACATTGATCAACAAAAGCAGTTAGGGAACTTATACAAGCTGGCTGGCTAGCTTCTTGTGGGATTCCAAGGTTAGCTAAGGTGTATTTCTTCTTCTTTGTATCGGCAAATCAACTGAAAGTAGCTCCCTACAAGGGAAAAAGGGAAGCATAGCCTTTGGTCTCATAAGAACACATATAAAATCATACCGTAATATACAGAAAATTACTAACTGATTTACTGACATATTTTAATTGGTGTCCAGTCATTGCTGGCAATGGCTGGTAGCTTTGCTAAACATCGATCTGGTTGCATGCTAAACATCGACCTGGTTGCTAAACATCGACCTGGTTGCTAAACATCGATCTGGTCTCTAAATATCGATCTGGTTGCTAAACATCGATCTAGTCTGCAAAGATCTGGTTGCTAAACATCGATCTGGTTGCTAAACATCGATCTGATAAGCATAAATTTGTCTCTAAACATCGATCTGGTAGGTAAACATCGACCTCGTTGGTAAACATCGACTCTTTATTAGTTTTGAGACAAACGGCACCCCATACATATCGATACAATTACTACAATTGCAAAATTTTATACGGTAAACAGTGTGCTCATGAATATTCATTATAATGATTTTTGTGAAACTATTGAAGCACACATGATAAGGTTATCATTCTGTATGAAAAGGCTTCAAAACATTTCAGTGGAAGCTTTGAGCAATCGTTACGTTTACTAGAAACAACACAAACTATAATTATAGTATACATTTTAAACTTCCAAAAAAACACTTCTAGCTCTGTGTTCTTGCTCTTTTATACTTCTCCATTCCGGAGGCCGACTCTAAATTTTTTTTTCTTTCCAGGCCAAGAAACTCTCACAAGATAATAATATGTATATAGACTATAACGGCGGTCAGAGCTAAGGAAAACAACCTCTTGCGAGCTTTTAGTATAACCTTTTTTCGAAATATATCATCTTCGAGTCGCCCTGCATAATAGTGAAGCTATAGTATAGATTGTATACCTAAGCTATCTAGTCTATTCGAGCCATGAAATGACTACTGCGTTTCAGCTGGACTTCCAGCTCATTCTAGCTGCTCACGATCACTAGCTCATGAATAATTAATGAGCAAATGGTTTACCGTAGCCTTAAAGCTCCACTTTTAATTTTCTACTATAATTATATATATGGAATCCGTTTTTAAAGTTCTCTGAGTTTGCATGATAGCTTTGTTTAAATTTACTTGGCATCCCTCGTAATTATTTCAGCACTTCAATATACAGTGTTGTAACATGCAGTCTTACACGGCTGATTTCCCGATCAATTCATGATCCAACACTCGGGAAAACGCAGAATTCTTATGAGGGCCTGGCATGCAAGCCTAGCTTATTACACAGTGCATTAATTAAAAACAGACACAGCATAGTCTGTAGTCTAGTGCGTGGGCTAACCACAAAGCTATACAACATGAATGGACCAAGTAGCTTCTTAAAGCCACAAAACAAACCAATTCTTAGAATGCAGATCATGTGCAGAATTGACTCATGATTTACAATTATAGTCATCATTATGCCTCGATGCGCATGCGCAAGCGAGGTATACGGTAGTGTGGTTGTGTGTTTGTGTGTGTGTCTGTGTATCTGTGTGTCTGTGTGTGTGTGTGTAGACTGCTACAGCTGCTCAACGATCAATGGCTTCTATAGTCATGGATTTTAATTCGTGGATTTGCAAAGTAATGCTTCGTTCTCGAATTATGCCTAGTTTTGCTTATACTTGGAATGCCATTGCAGCCTTTTCAGAAGAGTCAGTGCGTAGCAAAACTTGTTCACCAAATGTTGCTACTCTACTTAGTAGTTAGCTCTGCACCTGAATGCTAGCTATTGGTAACTGCAAGTGAGAAGAGGGCTACAAGGCTCTGCTGATGTAGACATCAATTTTAGACTTGAACTTTCGGCATCGATCGTTTTTAAACAACAATTGTGGTCGATCATTACCCACTCTTCGAGTTTCCCTGTGATTCTGGATTCTGCCTGAATTAATTATGCAAAAATGTTCATCATGTTATGTGTGTATATAGTAGCTTTGGCACCTCCGCGGTGCTTTCATTTATGGTCAGTGATGACTGCCAACCAATTTGGCAGAAAATATGGTCCTACCGTAACAAAATTGGCCCTTATAATTGTATTAGAGGCCATTAGGAATTCATTGAGAAATTCTCTGAGCCTCTTCCGTCTACTGGCGCTATTGTTCAGTATATATAATTATGCCTCGGTGCGCATGCACAAGCGAGGTATACACTATGGTAGTGTGTTTGTGTGTCTGTGTGTAGACTGCTATACATGCAGCTGCTCAAGGAAGTGCAAGTAAGAATTTCTATATAGGCTTCTAGTCATGTTTACTAGGATTTGTATTCGTGAATTTTCAAAATAATGCTTTGTTCTCGAGTTATGCCTACTTTTGCCTACTTGGAATGCTATTGCAGCCTTTTCAGAAGAGTGCAAAACTTGTCCATCAGGCATGGAGTGTTGCTACTCTACTTAGTAGTTAGCTCTGCACTAGAGCGCTATAGCTATTAATTGGTAGCTGCAAGAGTGAGAATAAAGCTGCAAGGCTGATGTAGCCATTCATTTTAGATGGCATTGATCGTTTTTTTAACAATAATAATGGTCGATCATTACCCACTCGTTGAGTTTCTCTGTGATTCTGCATGCAGCAATTATAAAAATGTTCATCATGATAATTATAAATTAATTTGTGTATAAAAGCTATTGCTATAATAGCTAGTAGCTTTATGTTATGTAGCTTTGACACCTCCACCGAGGCATCAGCACCCGCGGTGCTTTCATTTAATTATGTGTTTGATATAAAATGTATATGAGGCATCAGCACCCGCGATGCTTTCATTTAATTATGTGTTTGATATAAAATGTATATGCACTGCTATGAATTATGCATGTTCGGTGCTCTTTCTTTTATTAATAGGATCCCTTAGAATTGACAGCGTCCTTATCGATTACAGCTATGAGAATGTCTACATATTCATTTTCATACTTGACAACCAGCTGTTTGATCGTGATGCACCGTGCTTTTTGAACCAACTTGTTTTCAGAAATACAGACACAAATGAAATCTTCCAATCAGAATACCTGGGTAGTTGCAATTACTTCGATGGCTTTGTCATTCGGATCACTATGAATCCTAGAGATCATCTCAAGCTAATTTTGGACGAGTTTATTGACACTAACTCTACTACGCCCTTGGGTTTGGAAATGTACACTGCAGATATGCTTGGAGCTCCGTTCCACCTTCAAATAGAACCAGATGACGCTGTTAAGTGTAACGTGACATTGAACTTGTATTCCGATGTAAGGATAAGTGACATTGATTATTGGATCGATGAGGGGATTCTTTTGATTCATTTCTATACGTTCATTGATGTTGCGACTGTCAATGCTAGCAAGCTATCATCACTCTCTCGCTCTTCTTATTACCCTCGGGATACAAACAAAACTGTTAACATTAATGGTGGTGAAATACTGAACCAATCGCCTGGCTTAACATCATCTGTGGCCATTAAACTGACTTCTAGTGATCACAATCTTCTTGCAAGCAAAGGAATATGCACTAGTACTGGTAGTAGGAGATTCATTTACGACTGTTACCTTGGCATAGAATCGGGATTTGCTGCTGCGTATTATGGAGCAGAATTCAATGGTGGTTATCGTGTCTACGGTCATTCTGTCTATAATATTCGAAGAGCTGCCACAGGTGAACAGAATGTGTTATAGTAGGTGCACTTTTTATTTGATGATAATTATAACAATCTCACTATAAACATTTACTCTGCAGATTCTGAGGCAGTGACTATGTCTATTCAGCTGGAGTATGTCGGTGGATTGACTCTGAACTTAACCCTCGGTTTAGGTCAGCCATTCAGTGTTCGCCGGTCATATTTGGCTATGGACGAGAGGATTATCAGGTCAGGCAAGAGAAAATGTTTAGATTAGCATTGTTTAATTCCAGAACATGCGTGCTTACACAACACCCTCTCCCTCCCCCTCCATGCATGCACAGTGTGACGTGTACTAGCAGGGACACTAATGAACATGTGAACCCCATGCTGGAGATTGACAATGGTGCAGTGCCTATTCCACCTAACTACATCCAGAATGATTGGCCCAGCTTTACCACCTTGAATGCACCCAGGGGGCTAGCTGAGTCTGGTTTACAAGGTTACTACACGTGCAAGACAGAGGGAAACACTTTCCTCAGTCCTCACCTTCTGCATTCCAGTAAGTACTGTAAAACGTACTATAATCATGCCTCGGTGCGCATGCATGCGCAAGCTAGGTATACGGTAGTGTGTTTGTGTGAGTGTGCATGTGTGTGTGTGCAGGGGCGTAAAGCAGGAATTTTAGGAAGGGGGGGGGCTGAGCTGAAAGGGTGCAAAGCACCAGAAAGTGATAATGTAGCTGATCAGTTACTTTGCTGGCTCTTCATCAGTACTCAGGCTGGCAGTACTGGAGCTTGGCAAGCTGGCACTAGAGCTTGGCAAGTCAAGTTGGCACTAGATCTTGGCCTTGAGAAGTAGTGGTCCAGTTTCTGTGACATAGTTGCTGCTCTCAATCAACCTCTGTGGTAGATTATTAATCAGTTGCACAGTGCATTGCCATGTGCAAGAAATAGTTTATAGCCACACCTGCTTCAATTAATAATTATTTAACTGCATGCTAAATTAAAGAAGCTAGCTAGCTAGCTTAGTTACGCAAGACCTCGATTTAAGGGACCCTCCAAATATGCGACACCCAGAAGCTTCAGCAATTTTCTGACCTCTAAAAGTAGCGACAGCTGCGTTGACAATTATTTTTTAATGTCGCGTTTTAAATAGAGGTAAATGTAGCCACTCCCTATCCTGAATTGTAGCCCACTGCAGTGTTTTTAAGCGGCCTGAAATCGAGGCAAGTAGACTCTGTAAAGTTACCTCCAATTAGATACGACCCTCTAAATATGCGACACCAGGACTTCAATATAATTTTTCAACCTCCAAAAGATGCGACCTCTGGCTTCGTAATTGTTAAAAGTGTCGCTTTAAATTCGAGATCTTACGGTACACTGAAGAATCAAAGTTACTAGTATAGTATATAGCTAGCTCTTGGACATGCTGTTTGTCTGCCACTAATCTATACCAGTAATTCCCAGGCTGAAGACAGTCATCAGAGAAGGTGGGGCTCTTAGTGTGGTTTTTGCAGAGGAAGGGGGGCTCCAGCCCCCAAAGCCCTGCCCCTCCCTACGCCCCTGCAGTGTGTGTGTGTGTGTGTGTGTGTGCGTGCGTGCGTGCGTGCGTGCGTGTATGTGTGTGTAGACTGCTACAGCTGCTCAAGGATGAATCAAGTACAAGTAAGAGTTTCTATACACTGTAAAAAAAAAAGTGCGGTGAGCACACTAAAACCGTCGCATATAGCTAGCACACTTTTTCAAAAAAGCGTGCTATATGCGACGGTTTTAGTGTGTCCACCGCACTTTTTTTCAATCATTTTTTTACAGTGTAGGCTTCTATATAATTAGTCATGTTTACTTGGATCGATTCGTGGATTTGCAAAATAATGCTTCATTCTCGAGTTATGCCAGTTTTGCTTACTTGGAATGCCATTGCAGTCTTTTCAGAAGAGCACGTATAGCCAAACTTGTTTACCGAGTGTTGCTACTCTACTTAGTAGTTAGCTCTGCACTAGAACGCAAGCTATATAGCTATATTGGTAGCTGCAAGAGTGATAAGAGAGCTGCAAGGCTCTGCTGATGCATGCAGCCATTAGACTTGAACTTTTGGCATCAATCGTTTTTAACAACAATCATGATGGATCATCCATGATGGTCCATCATAATGGACCCACTCTTTGAGTTTGCATGCAATTAATGCATCATATGAGTGTATAAAAGCTTTTAGGTTATGTAATTATAGCTTTGGCATCCCCACCGAGGCATCAGCACCTGCGGTGCTTTCATTAATAAAGTTGCCAGAAAATGTTTTGAGTACACAAAATATAGAAAGGATATTAATATCATGTTATAGCTTTAGAATTGTGCTTCATTTAGCATGTACAGAGCATTGTATCATAATAATTATTATAGATATGAAACGCCTCCGTGAACGGACATTTGGACTGGGATGACGATTGCGTCGGATAGTATTAATATAGCGGTCTATATAGCTAGTATACGATTATTGGTTACTGCATGAAAGTGTGTCTAGTGCATGTGTCTCTATAGTTGTTCCAGCTCTGAGAGTGTCACTTAGATAAACTGATATAGATCGAGTTGACAATAACAAGGATGCACTTTACATGTATTATAGATCCAGGATTTATGTATCTATAGATAGATTGGACTATAATTATGAATGAAATGACAATGCTTTGGTTGTTCTAATAGCTGATATAAAGTAGAGGCTTTGACGTGGACATGTGGACATCACATTCTAGTGTCATTCTCAAGTTTCGTCCGTCAATGAGTGATTTCCTTAACTTCTTTCTTTTGGCGAGGCATGCATATAGTTTGGCTGCAAAACATAAGCTAAGTCAAGTATGACATTGTAACTATACTGACTGTAATACGAACGAATAATATCTAGCTATAATTTTCAGTTATAATGGTTAATAATCAACAACAAATTCATTGAAAGCGTGTACATTTTGAACTTATGATCAATACAAAATTAGTAGACCCGGTGAAAATGTCCTACTATTCTACGCAATATAGACTAAGTAGAAGTCAACTGACACAAAGAAGGACATGCACCTGAAAACCCTTCAACTGTTTGTAACCAGGGAGTTAAAGCATACACATATATATACAAGGTCAGCACTCACTGGCTCACTGTTACACATAAAATAAACACAGAAATCCTTTTCAAACAGCAGATCAACTGACACAGTTATTACAAGAGTAAATACAGCGATTTTCAGCTCCACAAATCAGCTACAACGCTCTGGCTGAAATAATCATAACTAAAACTTACTTTACAGACCTATATAGTAAAGCCAATCACAGTGGTAGCACTTTTCAGCCTGCAATCGTAGATTCAGATTCTTTGCTTGCCAGTACCAATAGCTCTTAATTCATTTATGGTAGCTGCATGCGGGCAATCATCCTTCCAGCGTTTTTTATGCATGCATGTCCATGTCATTGTATGTATGTACTCATGGCTTTGTTCATTAGACAACCTCTGCAAAAAAATTGATGTGCTGAAAATGAGTCTGCCTATCCTGTTGGTCAGTTACATTCTGTTTTGGCTTTCTCTCCATTCAGATGGTGTTTACATATTTTTCTACCAAGGAGCCTCTGCTACAGCTGATGTGCATGAAGACATTGTACTCCGCTTTGCACATGATGACTTGTATGACAGTCAGTTTTCAAATTTTGGCAATCGGTTCTATGTTCTTAATGCTGCTGACAGATATAACGAGGTACCTTTTGAGTACCGTTTCGAAACAAACACACCATTTCCGTACCATGCTGAGCTGCACATCAACAGGACCCGGTTTGATTATGAGGGAGAGTACTTCATCGCATACGATTATTATTCTTTACGCCCACATTTTATTATTGATGTCAACGGTAAGTTCTAGCTCTATAGCAAATCAGACCAGATGTATAGTTGTACCATAGCGCCTATAATTGTGTATCTAGCTATAGGATTTACTGTGTTACTTAGCTACTTGCATTTCTGTTTCAAAGAAGCTTCCCAGTACTGACACTCTAAATACTTTTTGACGGAAGCAAAACATGCATGCTTCGAGGAATTAAGCACTGGGGTGCTTTTGAGATTTTCATGGTGTATTTATTAAACGTAAACTAAAATCTTTATTGGAATGAACTTCGCTTGTGTGTATTTCCCACAGAACCTGAACTCACTCTCTACCCACCGGTCTTGACTGTACTCAGCTCTGACCCTCCCGATACAACCGCCTCTCTCACTTGTACCTCTGACAACACAAATGTTCCTGTGCTGTTCTCCGGAGATCACACCTCACTGGGTATCACGACTACCTACCTGGATGACACCAACAGCTCTGTGAGATTGGACTTTGAACTGGACAAAGACCTCATTGAAGTGCTAGATGGAATGGAGTTTACCTGTGAGGCCAGAGATCCAGATGATTTAAATTCCACTGTGTCAACGGCTAGCTCCACCTTCAGGAAAGTATCAGGTAATTATAGAGGGAGAGAAATAGTATTTGCTGCCTTTTAGCCTCTGCATGACATCAAAGGAAATGCAGTGGCATAATTGTACTGTAGAAAAGGGACATTTTAATTTTGAGACACTCACTAACCATGCACTACTTGTGAGACAGGAGTATATTCAAGTGGTACCTGATGCATTTCGGTATGGTTTCGAGTGGGTTTCTACTCAGTGCCATGTAAGAGTAATTATAGTTGACTATGTATAATTATGCATAATTATTGCAGCTCCTCTGTCTCTATTTGCGATTAAGCCTGACAGTGATCGCAAGCAAGTTATGGATGGTGCGATGATCAATACAGCCAGCTCATTTGAATGCCTGTGGCATATCAATCCTACAAGAACGGATATCAAGTCCATCCCTGGGACATTGCTCTGGAGAACCAACCACTTGGAGACAAAAGTAGAAATGGAGTTCACTTTAGACGCTAGTAGTAAAGATTTTATAGTCACTACACTCGAGAATGGTATCACTCTGAATATTCTCGGTGATTTCCTTGGAAGTGTTTCGTGTATCTATGGCGATGACAGTGTAAATATCAACGTTGCCACCAAAGGTAAGTGTGTAGATACTCTACCTTGTTCTAATTGTCTATCTTCACCACTATCCTAATTCTTACTATCCCTGACCTCACAGTCAGTCGTAATAGAACTATATAGCACATATATAGTATACTCTACTTTGCTTTGTTTGTCTATCCACCTTCTTCTACACTATATATTATCCTAATTACGTACCACTATCTCCAAACAGTAATAGAACTAGCACTGCTATAGTATGAAGCGTTTGACCCACATTTATGAATTTAAAGTGAGCCTCTCCAAGTTTAAATGCTCATCCAATTTCTCTCTTCAGCTCTGGTGGAGGGTGTCGACTTTATTGCTCCCATCTTCCCTGATGATGCTGTGGAATTGTTTGATAGTGATGATGGATGTTCACAGCGGATTTACTCGAGCACTGGCATTCCTTTTGGAGCCTCAGCTCACCAATACGCTCATGTGAGTTGAAGGTATAGGTATAGCTCTTAAATGCATGATCCACGCACACACTAGCTCTTGCAATGAATGCATGCTCAATATTATAGTCTTCATGACTGTATTACTGTTTGTGCTTTCTTCCTGCAGGTCTGCACGAATGGCATGTTGACTGTTGGCACTCCACCTCTCTTTCTCGGCACAGCACAAGAACGATTTCCTACATCTGATATCAGGATCAGCCAATCAAATTTGCTCGCTCCATTCTGGAACGACCACGATAGCCGAAACCCCGCCTCTAAAGTAACATACAGAGTGTACAATAGTGCTGCCGGTGATCCAGATATTATGTATGTGAAATCTTTTATCTCAAATCATGTCGATGCTAAAGAATTTGGCAAGTTTGTTCCCACCTGGATGCTAGTAGCCTCCTGGAGAGACGTTCCTCCGTATCCTCACACTGCAACAGACAGGGGAAGAGTGAGTGCTGTGTGTGTGTGCAATTACTTGGGTGCCAATGAATTTGAAATAGCACAAATTGTTTAAGCCTCTGAATAATGATATTTGTAATGTTCTGAATGGTTTGGAGCATTCACACTGTAAAATGGAAGGTTTCCACTACTGAGAGCTAGGTTAAGTACTAGCAATTATTAACAAAGATTACCTTTTATTGCTTATGAATAGTAATCAGTTGAAACATTATTATTTTTGCTTATCCAGAATTCGTTTGAAGCCATTATCATAACTGATGGTGTGGTAACCTTTGCTGTCTACACGTATAACTGTGATGATCTGCAATGGGGTGAGTCGCAGGATGGTGACTATTCTACCATCGGCTACAACATCAATCCAGCCTCGTTTTTTGGTAGTGATAGCAACGAATTGTCTTCCTTCCACGATCATCGTCTTTCAAATCTTCCCATAAGCGAGATGATTGCATGTTCCAGCCTTGCTAGAGGATCACGTTATCATAATGAGGTGTATTTTGTCGGTCAGTCTAGAGATACCACGCAATTGGCACGTGCAGAATGTACCAGCTCTATCAACAACGATACCTTGTATAGTGACATAATCAATGGAACCACACTAAAGGATGGATGCCCTTGCAACTCAGCTCAAGCATCAAGGGATTTTGCCTTTCGTTTTATCAACATGTTTGACTTGACATTGGACCTTGTATATGCTGAGCAATTCTGTGTGACTCCAAGCTTCAACCATACAAACACTATTCTCTGTTGCTATGGGTAAGATCGAGGGTGACTTTTCTGAGCCTTTTATTCATACTATACTCATAGGTAATTTATTGAATTATGACTCTTTTAAATACATGCAGACAAAGCAGTGGAGCTCTCAACAATGTTGGTGGTGTCAGTGGAGTGGTGGCGTACAGTCCTAGCTTCTTCCCAAGAGAGTTTCTTGATAATGATTACAACTTGCGTCGCAAATGCAGCATAGGAGGTGAAGCTGACACATTGTACAGGACTAGACGACCTCCAGTGACCTGTGCCACTTATACCCCACCAAGAAGAAGTGAGTATAGAGAAATTTCTTAGAAAAATATGGAGGAGGGAATCATGCATATAGACTTTCTATCATTTCATCCACTAAGCCGAGCCAACTAACTGTTAAGTCACACCTTTTTGCCCCAATATGTGTACACAAAATATTACTACACTATTGATAAGCAAGTTTCTTACTATTGGACAGTCCTAGCTCGACATTATGAACATGCACACATTCTGTCCTAGCTCACACACACACATGCACACACACACACATACACACACAGCTTTCTGTACGGGTGATCCTCATCTCACCAACCTTGATGGAGCTAAGTTCACATTCAACGGTTGGGGAGAGTACATTCTACTGGAGTTGGAGACTGATGACACCACGTTCTGGGTGCAAGCTCGTATGCAACCAATCACAGATTCTCTGGCTACTGAATTAGGTGGTTTCGCTTTTGCGATGAGCAGGGACACTCCTGTTGAAGTATGTAAGAGGAATTGAATATTAATGTGCTTGTAGCATTTTATACTTGTCCTATATCTATTTCACAATGGCTATTCCCTCCAACAGATACGCCTGAATGCAACTAGACAGCTTGAGATCCTAATCAGTGGAGAAGATGTGACTGACCAACTGGTCAACGTCAGCTCTTCTATATCCACTGATTTCTATTCAGTGTCTCGAAGCAACTCCAATTCCATTCTGGCTACGTTCCCGAATGGAATGGGATTAATGGTGAATCTTTCGAGCATGCTCACTTTCACAGTCATCATCCCTGATGCCTTCCGTGGACTAACTAGAGGTACATAACATTCATACCTTGATGGTCAGACGTTGCATAAATTAGGTTACAGTGTATAAATAAAGGGTGATTTTGTAAGGTGTAAGTTGGATATACAGTTGTATGTGAACAGTGTATAAAATTATAATTATTGTGTTAAACAGTGCATATAAATGGTGATTTTAAGGTGTAAGTTGTTCGTATTAGGATATACAGTGAGGTTAATATATTCATTGGCAGTTTGTTGCAGGAATGGTTGGGAACTACAACGGTAATGTCACTGATGATGTCGTATTCCGAAACGGAACTATGGTGCCTATTAGTGAATTTTCCTTTCGGATACTTCATCAAGTGGGACTGTCATGTGAGCTATATCTGAGTATAATTAATTAGCTACTGCCTCGCGATCCATAGTGTATGTGCATGTGTATTTTGTTATATTATTGACTGTTGTGATCACAGGGCAAGTGGATGCTTTGGAGTCTCTCTTCACTTACATTGAGGGCTTGACTGCTGCAGACTTTGCTGTCCTTGACCACGATCCACCCTACCTGGATGAAGCGGTAGCCAATGCGTCAGCAGAAGTGCTTAAAATGTGTGGAGACAATGTCGAGTGCATTTTTGACTCCATAGAAACAGGGGACATCAATATCGGCCTTGAAACCATGACGATGATTTCCATAATTGATGAAGATGAAAAGCTAGCATGTACGTTAAAATTACGTTAATAATGAGGTAATATAGATGTACATATGTGGTTGGGCGGATAATTATTGTTAATTGCCTGAGCTGCACCGCGCCTGTCGTACCTCCTCTGATGTGGTAGCCACGCATGCAGACATGACTATATAATAGTGTAGGAAGTTCTCTAGATTAGAAGCCCAAAAGTACTGATTTAGTATCCCGAGCGTATAGCGAGAGGTACTATAAGTGGCTGAGGCTTTCTATAAATCACATGGACACATACAAAACACTCATTTAGATACTAGTGCGCATGCCCAAACCTTGCCCTAGCTCGATGCTTGACTACAATATAATTACGGAATACTAGTCAGGGGCGTAGCCAGGGGGGGTGCTAGGGGTGCTCGAGCACCCCCAACCAGCCTGAGTCAAGTATACAAATCATAGAGAAATGTATCTGATTGTCCAGCTGAGCACCCCTTCTCTTCCAGATCTTGCTGCAGTTAGGCTGTTAGCTAGCTAGTATAGCAAGGAAAACGATCCAGTCTCTAAACTGTGAGCTATTCTGGTTTAAATCTATGAACTAGTTCTCTTTTGTGATCGTGGCCAGCTTCTCTATGCAAATAAAAGTTCAGCCACGCCCTACTTGGCAGATAAGTTAATGATGATGTCATTAAGAAGAGGTGTGGCTTCCGGTCAACCAAATGTCGGCGCTTCGCGCCCTTACCCCTTTCTTTAAAATCCTGGCTACGCCGCCCTTGTATAGTATACCTGCTCTGAGGCATTTTTCCTATGTACTTCCCATGTAGATATATGATCTTCTCAAATAGTGTCTAAAACCTTTAAACTACTTACTACTGCTAACAACCAACGTATAACTTTCTATACAGCCAACTTCCCTCCCCTCATCTATGGTCCTGACAGTCTCTATGCTACGCTGGGGGAAGAGGCTGTACTGGTGTTCAATGTGACTGATGACAAAGGCAATATCAATGTTACACTGGTGGATGGACTGCCAGCTGGGGCCACTTTACTGCCTACCCCTAAGGGCAACTATACGGTGGAGTACGCCTTCAGGTTGGAACTTAATGCAATTGCCGATGTTTCTCTCGTGTTTTTGGCCACTGATGAGCTGGATGCTGGGTCAACTCTGGAAGTGCAGGTTTGATGGGTTGAGTAATGGCTATAGTAAGGTTTCATTTGTTTTGAATTTCCCAATAGGTTGTGATCTGTGCTTGTGAGAATAATGGCAACTGCACACTGGAGGGAGTGGTGGACCAGAGTGCCAGTACTGTCGTTTCCAACTGTATATGCCCTCAAGGTATGATGTAACGTATAGAATTGGAGCAATTCATTGCACACAAAAATACACTATTCAATAGTAAGCCCAGTCAATACTATTGTATGCATGTGGTACACTGCTTCAGGTTGGGAGGGTGACTTCTGTGACGCTGACGTTGATGGCTGTGCCAACTTTGACTGTTTCATGGGTGTGGATTGTGTGGACGTCCCTGCTCCAGGAGTGGGGGCCATGTGTGGTCCATGCCCTCCAGGGTATCTTGGAGACGGGTCGAAGTGCGCCGGTAAGCTATTCACACCCCCCCAGGATTTCGTATGCTGTATTTAAACGCCCTTCTTGATTAAACGCCCATCTCATTTAAACGCCCATTGTAAAAGCTGTCTTTGTCAATAAACTCTCCTCTTAAATAATCGCCCATGTATGGGGCATGGCACTGTGGGTGGAGCTGAATTAGCTCGTGGAACCAGCTGAAATAATGGCAGCATAGAATAAATAGATACTGTTTATGATGGCAAAGAGGACACAGAGGGAGAAACACCACTCCTACAACTTACAATTGAAGCTGAGAGCTGTGGCAGCAGCCAAAGAGAGCATAATAACTGCTGATGAGCAAGAGTTTAAAGTAGACAAAACAATAAATACCCGTTTCGAATAAGCGCCCATCTTGTTTAAACACCCCCTCTACATGCAGATGCTGCTAGGAAATACGGTATGTATGTTCAATGTATGGTCAGCTTTGAGAGCATCCATTCTTGTACGGGATCTCTATAGACTTTGTGTAAAAGTAACTTTAAAACTGATTTAGGCCTATAATTATAGTTCCTATGGCTTACTATGATAATTTGACAATCTATCATTTTCCAGATATCAACGAATGTAACGGTACTAATGGCTGTACTCAACTGTGCGTCAACCAACCAGGAAGCTTCGAGTGTGCCTGTTACCCTGGTTACGAGCTCGTCAGTCAAACACAATGTAGAGGTAAGTGAATGAGTTATTTCGAAAGTGACCTTTGATGATTGATAACTTTAGTTATAACAATGTCCAATTGTACACAAGTATAGCTCTTTAAATTTGCTTGTACCCAAATCGTTCGTGATTGCTATGGAAAACACTCTTTATCCCGTTTGCATATTCCTTCAGACATTGACGAGTGCTCATTGCTCAATGGTGGTTGTCATCAGATCTGCACCAACTGGATTGGAGGGTTTGATTGCAGCTGTGATGAAGTTACACCATCAGCACTGACAACAGAACCTGCCAAGGTACGATCACTGCTATCATAAACTTCCTCTACTACTTTAAATTCTCTTTGAGATTTTATTTCCCTCTATTCTATCTCCTACAGTTGACCCGGTAGCGATGTGTGATGCTAGTAACAGCTGTGCCCAATCATGTGTGAGATTATCCGGAGTGGAAACCTGTAGCTGTTTCCCTGGTTACGATCTGGCGTCCAATGGGATCGGCTGCACAAGTGCGTTATTAATTTGAATCTGTGCTTTGGGAACAGTATAGTGTGATGGTCCTTTGAAGTATCCTCTCACAGATATCAATGAGTGTCAGGAGAATCCATGTGAGCAGATCTGCATTGACTTGGAGGGAGGTTATGAATGTTCGTGTCGTGAGGGATACCAGCTGTTGCCTGGGGGGAGATGTACCGGTGAGAGTGTGTTGTGCAATAACAATTTTGACCAGTTATAATATAATTATCACTGTATATATTCTGTACAACTGTATAATATACAAATATTATAGTAGATCTGTTTTTGACGCTATAAAGTTTATAATGAATGATGTAATTATGACTCAATAATTATCTTCTTATCTCTTTCCATTCACAGATATCAACGAGTGTTTGGTGGCAGCTCTGGACATATTTGCGACTGACCTTTGTGAACCCTCTATGTTCTGTGTGAATAGTGTGGGTAACTACAGTTGTGAGTGTCTGGCTGGTACACTACTAGTGGAGGGAGTGTGTGAAGCTGGTAAGTTCTTTGCAGTTGACTGTATGATGTATATCAAAACGTTTGAGTGTCAGTACGTGGATTCAAATTAATTTTCCATTTAAATCGTGGCAATCAAGATGATAAGTGCAAGAATTCAGTGAGAGCTCTGATACTACACACGCACACACTCACACACATGCACACACACACATATCAGAGGATGTGCTAACCACCACTGCTGCACCACCAGTGACGACTGTGACGACTGTACCTGATGATACTGATACTATTCCTACTGACGCTATTCTTAATGCCGTTGTCGTAGAGATCAACGGATACATTCCTTCCACGGTAATAATTTACAACTAATACAATAAATATGGTGTCTACAGTTATTTTCCTTTCCCTCTAGTTCACTCCCGAGAATCAGAGGCGCTTCAGAGAAGCCACAGCAGATGCAGTCAATGCTTACTGTGAGGACAAGGAATGTCTGGTAGCATACCCTCAGGCAAGAACAAGGTGAATTGATTGATTCATCACTATATATATACAATGAGGTTATAAGCCTGTACACTTAATTAAGTGGGTGATTACAATGTATCCTTACCCCGCTCAGGAGAAACACTCTCACGGCTGACAATCTCTACATTGCTGACATCACTAGTACTGGAGATTCTAGAGTCAGCTTCAGCTTGTATGCTCGTTTAGATGGTGGCATCCTCAGCGGCAGTGTCTTGGCAACGGCTGTGCTGGTAAGAGTCATTCCTTGTCATGCATACGAATATGTCACTTAATAATTATGTATATGGGTGTATTTGTCATAATTTAAACCCCTCCCCTATAGGACCACCGTGACGAGTACGCAGCCCTAGGCTTTAATGTGGCTAGTGTACAGCTGCCTACGGAATCAACCACTATTCTGACAACCAACCAGATCATTGGTATAGCGGTGGGAGGTGGTCTTGGACTAGTCCTAATACTGGTCCTTCTTCTGATTACTATCACATGGTGAGGCTGTATACTCGTTAATTTGTGTACCTCCGTGTATTTATCAGATGAGCAGTTAAAAAAGAAACCTCAAATGCTGATCTATAATTATTATAAGAATCATTCGTGAGAAAATGATGATAGACTAAATAGCTACGATATTTAGTTCAACATTAATTTTAGTTCAACACCACTCATGATCATCATGCATGATACTATTCCCTTGCAGTTGTTGTGTGAAGCATCGATCAGGACAATCCAAGAATGGAGGAGACCTCACCAATGTTGGCACTAGCCTTGACCTGAAGCCAGTACCCCACGAGGGCCTCGAAGAACAAGCCGTGGGACTAGAGTCTGAGCAGAAGGAAGGGGATCTCGACTATGAGAGATATAAGACCATTACATAATCTAGTCTTAACAACAACATTAATTTTGGTGACAGTTATTAAAAGTAGATAAGTAGCTTAGCTGCTGAACTTATACCTATGATTTGTATTTCAGAACTCCTTGTTCTCACCTAGTTGGGCGTGGCCTGACTGTCCCTAACGGGAGGTCGGGTTGCAAACCTATCTAGGATTTGTTCTGGCGCCACTATAGTGGCACCCTATCAGATTGCAGCATTTTTCACGTGCTTGGTATAATGCAGCAGAACAAATTCCAGATAATTGCTTGACACGCCCTACCCTGCTTCTATATATAGTTCCTTCATTCATAACAGCAGGAGTGTATATGAAGACACACTCCTGATAACAGGTAAAGGTGAACAAGTTGTATGATTTCTGCCAGGAACATAATTATGAGGGAATCACAATTTCAGCACAATTATTATAATTGATCATAATTTACCCACTGAATGCTACATGTTTAGTTAACGATCTTTACATACCTCTATTTTGTGGGTGGGGCTTGTGTCTAACCTTGCAAAACAAAATTCTTAATTGTCAATGGGGGGGGGGCTAGGGCAAGACTACTGATTTTTTAGGGGGAAGGCTAGAAGTGAGCCGCCGGGGCTCAGTGATGAGAAATAACACTTTGCCTGTCCTAATAATTATTGTTTATAATTATAATTATACACAAGTGCAAAAACATTAGTGAAAAAATGCGGAAAATAGGGTTCGCAAAGCTGCTCAAACATCAAAAATGACGTAAACAAGATGGGTTGGAGTTGGTTATTTTATGGTTGATATTGGCATGGTTGGAGTTAGCCTCGATTCCAGGCCGAGTTGTTTCTAGCTAGGCCGACAAGCATGACATGAGAGGAAGAACGACAAGTTAGTTTTGCTGTTACATTTATTCATGCAATGTTCAATTCCCACTAATGTCACAAATGATAAGGGCAACAGCTAATTATCTTGTGTCTTGGGTGAGGTTGGGTTTTTTTTGTTGTTCAACCCATTGGCAACCCTATTATAATTTTAGTTACCGCGCTAATGCTAATTATCCCTCAGTTTGCATGCTTTTATGCATCGGATGATCCCTCCACATGCATATCAGCAGTTACAGTCTTGCATGTGGGATTCAATTCAGCAGAGGAGATCCTCAGAAAAAATGCAGATACTCAAAGTCTAGTGATTTGTATCTGGCAAAGCTATGTAGAATAGAACACAAGTACATAATTGCATGCATGTAGTGATTTGTAGTACAATTCCCTCAAGAGTAACTGTTTTTGTATAGACATGCATGCAGAAGGAAGTCAAACATAAATATGCTAAAAATAGCCAATTAGTGTTCAGCACAAATTAATTAGTGTTCAGGGGGAGTATTGCGATCGATACCTACACGATACTAATTGGTAAAACCTGACCTGCCGAATCATTCTCGCAAAAATTTCAGTATTTGCTACCTCGTCCGATCCACGTGCAGATTTTTGCAACAAGCTGTCACCCACTGACCTCAATTTTAGCTTCCTTTTCCCCCATTCCAATCCAGCCACATCCAATAACCTAGTGAAACTCGTCCCCTTTTCCACATAATGGCCGGAATGTGACTTGTGTGATAGAGGATCTATTGATATAGCCATGATTGTAGATCTTAGAGAGAAAAGCTATATGCCTGCATCTTATCCAACTGATGGTCTTGTTGTAAGGAAGAGGTGTCACTCTTTTCGCTAACTATAGTCTTTTGTCGCTGATCTTCCCCATTCCTCCAGTGTATTAAAATAATTCAGTAAAACATGTGCCTTCTCATTTTTATCAAGGGCGTATCAAACTTGGTATTTTAACGCTATAAGTATAGGATATACCACACCTATAAGAGGAGGATAATCATAATTATGTACCCATAATATTCTCCGCTACTGTGGTTACTCCGAGGGAATTTCAAGTTGGCGATTAGACGTCCCTTATACTGGAGTTGAAAGCTCTTCTTAATCTAAACCATGCCCATGCATGGACCCATGGAGGCTTAGCTGTCTTAATTGTTGGAGAGCATGCAGCTTCCGTGTTTCTGCCACGCTTTAGAGTCTTAATACTGTCAGTATATGGCTCCTTTCTCTTTGCTTACTTTCTTGCGAACAAATGAAAAAACACCTTGAAAACTGTGCATGCCTGGGGCTGTATGTTATTTTTCTATGTATTGTAGCTGTTGACCAATGAGTGGTGACGTAAGTGTGGTTTATACAGCGTCTATTGTATTATTCTTTCCCTGCATTTGTTGTGTGAAGCATCGATCGGACAATTAACCCAAGAATGGAGGAGACTTCACCAATGTTGGCACTAGCCTTGACCTGAAGCCAGTATCCCACGAGGACCTCGAAGAACAAGCCATGGGACTAGAGTCTGAGGATGAGGAGAAGGAAGGGGATCTCGACTATGAGATATATATAATTATAAGATCATTACTTAAATAATTATAATAGTAATTATAATAGTAATAATTATTATTATTATTATTATTATTATTATTATTATATAATAGCTAATAGCTTAACAACAACATCATTTTGGTGACAATTATCTAAAGTAGCTTAAGCTGTTGAACTTCTAGCTATGATTTATTGTCTGTTAGAAGTATCATCCTCCAGCTCCGTGGTTCCCTTCATTCTATGAAAGACTCTAATCATGGTAAAGTGAAATGCTGAATAATTTGCCCATTGAATGCTACATGTTTAGTTAACGATCCTTACATACCTCTATTTTGGGGGTGCATGCATGGGGGGGGCTTGTTTCTACTCTTTTGCCAGGCAAATATATTCCTGCAATTTTAATAAATAGCTCAAGCTATTACTCAGTGATCATTAATTCTCTTGCAATGAAGCTTCTTATAGCTGTGGCTCTGTTGGTTGTTGGACTCTCCCCTAGCCCAGGCTTCAGTCAGTTTGATGAGGGCTCTGGACAGACTACTGAGGCACTAACTGATGCAACAACTGAATCAGATAGTAAGTCACTTACTGAAGTGCATGAGATTAATTTATGAACCTAACTGATGTACCAACTGATGCACCAACTGAGGCACCAACTGATGGTAAGAAGGTCTTTACTTTTATATGAGCCCTAAAAATATCTATACTCCGATACTTATATAATGCATGTATACATACCAGAATTATGTGGCATAAATTTACATTGACTATGCTATAGATATATAACTTGCACACAGTATATAATATAATTTATACTCTCGTTAATCTGGCCATGCAGCCTTGGGCAGTGCAGCTTGGCTAGAATGGCAACATATTTGCATTTCCTAAAATAGCCACGGCTAAAAAACGCCTACCTCAAATCTAATAACTATAGTATATTTATTTTGCGTTCTGTCTCGAGGATAATGAATCTCTATTTAAGTGTATAATCTTGCCAAACTACAGTACAGGCCGGTTTATATACGAAATAGCGAGTGGTTGCATGAATGCTTTTATGCATCGGATGATCACTCCACATTTACAGTTACAGTTTTGCATGTTGGAAATTCAATTTTAATTCAGCACAAGAACTTCTCGGAAAAAATGCAGATACTCAAAGTTTAGTGATTTGTGTGTGGGCTAAGCTATAGAATGGAACACACTTGATTATTTAATAATAAAGTTGTATGGGTGTGAAATGATTTGTAGTAAAATTCCCTCAAGAATAAAACTGTTATTGCACAGACAGAAGGACGTCAATTAGTTAAATAAATCGCAATACTCCTCCTTGCATGTCTCAATCAGAACATTAGCTGTTGCAAAGAAGATATTTCTTTCATGCTAAGCCTATTGACCGTAATAATTAATATGATCATGTATGATGGTTGTGTTAGTGAACAGACTAGCTAGACATAATTATAGTGAGTTGCATACCCTCTCTTCTTTTGTACGCCCTTGATATTATCATACTGCAATCAAAAATTAACGTGTTGTGAACACATTATTAATATTCTATATAATTATAGAGTGGAGGCTAATATAAATAATATCAATGTTTTACTAGCATGCAGTAACAGCACATGTTTTCAATTTTCAAGAGTTCAACACATGCGTGCATCTTTTGCTAGTGATGTAAAACTGCGCAACCCTCATAGCTATACTCTATAATAATTATAACAGTTTAGAGTTTCTACATGACTTAGAAGCCCAAAGGGTTGTTGTATCTGGTTATTCCCAAGGATTCTACTAGCCCTGAAGTTCTAAACCACGTGTAAACTTCCTATAAACAGTGCCTAAGCATTTTAGATCATAGCAACCATGAGGAGGGAGTGTGTGAAGCTGGTAAGTGTTACCATAATAATTATAAGTTATAATTTTCCATTTAAATTGTGGCCATTATTAAGAATTCTGCAATTACGAGCTATAAATGTGATTGATGATTGATTGTATACCGTCCATCTCCTGTATAGTACTTGAACAGATCACAGAAAACGCTCTGCCATAAAAAAGAAAGGGCTAAAAGTAGAACATGTATACATGCATGTGTTCTGGTGTTCATGCATGCATGCAAAAGGAAACTGTCTAATCTTGAACACTTGATGTTTGTTGTATATATAGGATAGATCTAACAGATGCATGCAGTTGCATACTGGTGTATACCTAGTATACTATCATAGATTGAAAAGTTAGAGGGATAGGAAACGGTTGGTATTCTCAAGTATCATCCGCACTGTTCCATTAGCTCTAAAACAGCCTTGGGAACTTATAACTTTATTGGAAAGTCTCTTTTACTAGGTGTGGTCAGTCATTAGCAAGTACTACACGTGGCTCACGGACTATATAGGCGTGTTATAAATTGCTCCACTGCAGATTCAATGTAAAATTATCACGTGCACCACTCCGTTTCCTATCCCTCTAACTCTTCAATTTATGGTACTATAATTATAACGTTTTAAAGTCTTATTTTTTAGCTAGAGCTATATCTATAGGTGCATAGTTAAAATGTTGCATCATGTTAAACTTTGACCCAATATAAGCATGCGCAATAGTGGGCGATGGCAATTACAGGACTTTCAAGAAAAAGAAGGGGGTGGGCGGTTATGGCATTTTGACGATGAACTACGGTACATGTATCTACACACACATATCAGAGGATGTGCTAACCACCACTGCTGCACCATCGGTGACGACTGTGACAACTGTGACGACTGTACCTGATGACACTGACACTATTCCTACTGACACTATTCCTAATGCCGTTGTCGTGGAGATCAACGGATTCACTCCTTCCACGGTAAAACTCCATAAATTAATCCATCATCTCCCATACATGATGTCTATAATTATTATGCCTCAGTTGCGCATGCGCAGCGAGGTAGACGGTGTATATGTACGGTACTCTGTATACGTGTAGTGTAGACTGCTATGATGAAGTGGTCTAGGTTTCTAGTCAGGTGTGTTTGTGTGTCTGTGTGTAGACAGCAACTCAATATTAAATAAGAGATTCTATGAGCTTCTAGTCATGTTTTATTGGTGAAATAATGCTTCGTTATCAAGTTATGCTACATATATATAGGTTTGCTTACTTGGAAGACTATTACAGACTCTTTTGGCTATCTATTAGTAGTTAGCTCTGCACTAGAACGCTAGCTATTGGTAGCTCCAAGAGTTAGAAAGGAGCTGCAACTTGCATGCACCGTTCCATGAACCATCCTTTTTAGCAATTCGATGATTTCCTACTCTTTTACACCATAATTATAACCACAGCAATGTAATGAATTGTACTGTATATACGGTGTGATATTTATGGTTTGCTAGTTCTGTATAATAGCATAAATATTTGGCCCCTACACCAGGCATCAGCATGCACCTGCGGTGCTTTCACTATACTTATTTATTTATTATTTATTTATTATTAGAGGTTTTCTTAATGATAATACTACCCTCCAGTTCACTCTTGAGAATCAGAGGCGCTTCAGAGAAGCCACAGCAGATGCTGTCAATGCTTACTGTGAGGACAAGGAGTGTTTGGTAGCATACCCTCAGGCAAGATCAAGGTGAATTGATTCATAGAACAGCTAGAGGTATTAATAATGATTATGTTGGTATGCAGTCTTTGCAAATGAACCACATCTGAAAAAAATTATTTTGACCCTTTGCATGATGTTCCGGAAAGATCTTGTGTCATATACCATGATCAATGTGTAGGTTTCTGTTTTGCGAAGTGATCAACACTCGACTTATGTTTTTAATACAGCATTAATGTAGTAGCTAGTCTTGCATATAACCTGCATGAATGTAATTTGGTTTTCAGTTATAGATCCATTTTTACAACGTACCGTATGCATGTAGCAAGTTTTTGAAAATTTCCCATATAATTATACTGTATGTTATAGTTATAACACGGGCACAAGGGATGTATGGAATATATTGCACTGAAGCACGAGGGCGTAAGCCCCGAGGGCTGAGTGCAATATATTCCATGCAGCCCGAGTGCACGTGTAATAACTAGTTTATATCCCGAGGGCATAGCAACATAACACTGTCTTAGTAACACAATATAAACTGCACAAAAAGATGACAAAGACAACTCTAGACACAGCTCCATCTCTTCTCTCTCCTAGACGCCAGTATATGCAGCGTATAAGATTGGCATGACCAACGAATGGCTTGACACAAAATTGTTGGAGTTCCAACGCTGAAACCACTGCAAAACAGCCCCACCCCACTTCTGGTGCTGCAAAACAGCCCCACTCCACTACTGCTGCAAAGAAACAGCCCCACCCCATTTACTGCTGCAAAGAAACAGCCCCACCCCACTATACTACTCATCAGTGTAACTGCTGCTAGAACAGCCCCCTCCACTATCCTCGGCATCACAACCAAGCCAAAGAAGCTCGCCTCTACACTGCTGCAAAACAGCTCAAGCCCCCTGCAAAAAGAGCCGCTTCTAGTGCTATGGTGAAGCCAGAAAATTGACCGTGCATCAAGAAGTGGAGGACTAGGTCTAGGAACACAGAATCTTCACAAAATGAGCCTGGGACGATTTTAAAACCTGCATGGTTGCAAAGAAGAAACTCCAGCAGTGCTGAACATTCCTGCATGGCTGGACTTACTTTGATACTTGTTATTTCTCATGATACAATATTTAATTTAATTATGCCAGAGGGGCGTTTTGTGGTTAGTGCAATATGACTTTGCGGTCAGTGCAATATGACTTTCAGCAGTGCATTATGCTGCATATTGCACTTGGCAACAACGTAGCAACGGGATATAAGTATAGGATATACCACACCTATAAGAGGAGGATATGCACCCATATATCCTCCGCTACCGTGGTTACTCCGAGGCGGAGCCGAGGGGTATGTAACCACGGTATAGGGTGCATATCCTCCGAGTAGGTGTGGCATATCTGACTTATACCACGTGACCGCAGCACTATAAAAGGACCTCCCCCTAGCAACAATTCAATCACAATGCAGACTGCAAAAAAGAACAAGACTATGCCCGGTTTTGCAGCCGTCAAAGAGCTAGTTGAGCAACATGTTGACTCCTACAGATGCTCAAGAGCTTCCTTGGTCCAAGCGTTGACCATTCGACGTCCCTTACTGGAGTTGCAAGCTCTTCTTGGATAAAATGTATCTAAACCGCGCCCATGGACCCATGGAAGCTTAGCCATCTTGTTGGAGAGCACCTTCCGTGTTTCTGCCGGCGCTTTGAGTCTTAGTACCGTCAAGCATGGCTCTTTTCTCTTTGCTTACTTTCTTGAACAAATGAAAAAACTAAAAAACAACTTGAAAAACTGTGCATGCCTGGGGCTGTATGCTAATATTCTATATATCCTACAGCTGTTGACCAATGAGATCAATTTGTGGTGACGTAAGTGTGGTATAAACATAGATAAACATCACCCGAAAATTAAGGTATAGTTTATATGAAAATTTAGGCAGCGAAATGTTCCTCTCTATAATTATACGGTATCTTTATACCCTCCTCCTCCCACACTCCACACACATGCACACACACACACACACACGCACACACTCTTGTCTCAGGAGGAACACTCTCACGGCTGACAATCTCTACATTGCTGACATCACTAGCACTGGAAATTCTAGAGTCAGCTTCAGCTTGTACGCTCGTTTAGATGGTGGCACCATCAGTGGTAGTGCATTGGTAATGGCTGTACTGGTGAGAGTCTCTCGATCCTTTCTACAATTGAGCTACTACTGATAATTATGTGTGGGTGAATTTCTAAACCTCCCTCCCCTATAGGAACACCGTGACGAGCACGCAGCCCTAGGCTTTAATGTGGCTAGTGTAAAGCTGCCTACAAAGTCAACCACTATTCTGACAACCAACCAGATTAGTGGTATAGTGGTGGGAGGTGCTCTTGGACTGATCCTAATACTGGTCCTTCTTCTCATTACTATCACATGGTGAGGCTCAGGGATGTAGATATAGCGGGGGGAAGTTGCTCCCCTGGTATTCTAGATCTATAGCATTGTGGCGCCCACTTTCTTGTACATGCATGCAGGCTATATTATATATGAATTATTGTGAAACGCAGTGGCGGATCCAGAGGGGGGTCCATGGGGTCCCTTGACCCCCCCTTTTGAAGTTAACTTTAAAAGGCTTAATGACACCAGCTATTTATCAGTTTTTGTAGCTATTATAATTTGATTCAATGATTGTATCTGTTGTTTTGATGTATCAACTGCCAAAGGAGTGTTCAGGTTAGCCTAGGCTAGCTAGTTGACTGTTCGTTCGTGGCAGCTCTACACAAGTCTATTATGGGACTTCCCCTGGCTGAGCATGGGATTTTCCCTAGTCACGTTTGACCGGAAGTGGGCGTAACCTAAAAATTTCGCGCTGCAAGTGACTTTCATTACTTGCGCTGGGCGCTAGTTAGTTTGGACCCCCCCTTTCATTTTTCCTGGATCCGCCACTGAAACGTTAACAATGATGGGGTGATCTACCAGTAGCAAAGAAACAATCTTCATTTCTGAAACATGATCTATAGTCAATCTATAGAGCTAAATTAACTCATGTTGCTGTTTTCTTGCTGCCAGTAGATCAAGTACCCTACATAATAATTTATTATGCATTTACTCTCGTAACTGACAAAAAAGGAGGTTCTATCTTGCTACCCCTTCATGTAAATCTAAGCTACCTATACGGTTGCTCCTTTATTAATTGCATGATTGTGTATGCAGTGACGTACCTCAAGTTCAAATCTTTTTCTATATCCACTCTCTCATTAGTATAATATTTTCCCTTTGCAGGGTTTGTGTAAAGTTTAGATCAAAGCAACCCATTACTGAAGGAGACCTCACGTATGCTAGCCCTAGTTTTGACATGAAGCCAGTACCCCACGAGGGCCTCGAAGAAAAAGCCGTGAGACTAGAGTCTGAGGAGAAGGAAGGGGATCTCAACTATGACAAATATAAGATCAGTTAATAATCTAGTCTTAACAACAACACATCATTTTGGTGACAGTTATAAGTAGCTTAGCTGCTGAACTTATAACTATGATTTGTCTTTTAGAACTATCATCTCTTACTTGTTCCCTTGAAGTATAATGAAGTGAATAGTGTTTCTGACCATAATTGCCGATTGAATGCTACATGTTTAGTTAACAATCTTTATTTTGGGGGTGAGGCTTGTTTCTACTCTTTTGCCAGGCAAATAAATTTCTGCAGTTTTAATAAATAGCTCAAGCTATTACTCAGTGATCATTAATTTCTCTTGCAATGAAGCTTCTTATAGCTGTGGCTCTGTTGGTTGTGGGGCTCTCTCCATGCCCAGGCTTCAGTCAGTTTGGTAAGGGCTCTGGACAGACTACTGAGGCACTAACTGATTCACCAACTGAGGCACCAACTGATAGTAAGAAAGTATTTAGAGCCCTAAAAATATCGGTATCCCAGTCGGAATTAACAAGTTGCTTGAGGTACTTAGTGCATGCATGACATGTATACCAGAGTTATATATATGGCATCTACATTAACATTTATTTTATATATAGCTATAGATTTAATTTGCATGCAGTAGACTTATTAATCCGGTCACCTTTGGGACAGTGCAGTCTGGGAATAGCGAGGTGGTCACATTTCTTAAAATATAGCCACGGCTAAAAAACGATCCTACCTTGAATCTAATGACTAATTTTACGGTTCTGTCTCGAGGATAACGAATCAATTATGCTCTCAATTTTATTTGCCAAACCACACCCAAAACGTCATATCCAGCCGTAATAAACGTACACTAAAAACCTCGTTTGGGGAAGCCATACAGCACTGGCCAGTATACACGGAATAGTGCATAAGTGGCCGCATTTCAGGGTCAGTTTTGTGTATAGTAAAAACATCTAGATCTATAGCTAGCAATTTGTGCAAAATGAAACGACCAGTATAATTGTCGATGTGGCCTTACTTCAAAGAGCCGGAATAGCGAGAGTCTACTGTATTTAAGGGGGGGTTTTGGGGACTGTAGCCCCCCCCTCCATCTTGACGGACTGTAGCAGCAACACTGCTCTAGCTAGTCTACCCAGCTGAAGGGATCATGCATACAGTGCCCAAAAACTGGTTGACATTTTTTTTAGTACATTGCTACACTCAAAAACAGTTGACCTTTTTTTTAGCAAAAATGTTCTGGTGATTAGCCCCCCTTTCAATATTCCTGTATCCGCCCTTGGACTAGTATAGGTGTTTCGCCAAATACGTTGATATCATAATTATAACGGTAATTCCATACATTGAATTGGATGATTGGTAGATTGAAATTTTGGCAAGAATCATTCGGCAGGTGAATGGTTAAGGCGGATTTAATTTTTGCAGAATAGCAGCCTTTCTACAGCATGCATGCCGAAGACTGTAACTCCTGAAGTGTAAATGTGCAAGGAGGGATCATCCCAATGCATAAAAGCATACGAAGTCAGAGACAAATCATTGATAAACTCGCCCAGAAATGCGTTTGTATAATGTCAAGTCAAATGCATGTACTTATTTTTCCAAGCATCTCTACCTATAATTATAGGAAAATACACCCAGGTATATTCCTCACATTTCAAGGAACGTTTCCTTGAAATTTCATTCATATAAAGTTATCAATTCAGCATCATGAAAACCTCGGAAAAATGCGAAGTCTAGTTGGCTAAATTTTATCCACAAAGCTCATATCAGTTTTCAGCAGCTTATAATTCTTAAACTACAAACTCTAACCCGATCGACCGTTTCCTCCTTTTTTTCCCATACCAATCCACACCCAGATTTATATATCCATGTCCAGATTTATAAATCCACACCCAGATTTATATATCCATGTCAGTGGCGTGTACAATGGGGGGTTTTGGGGGCTTGAGCACCCCCCTGTCCTCCCAGACAACCATGAAATATCACTCAGTAGCTAGCTAGCTAACTGTGCAGCTCCAGAGATATGTGCAGCTCTATCTCATATTGACAACGACAAGTCATGATCGACCACGCCCAATTGAGCATGCGCAATCAGTATTGCCATTCCAATGGTTATGTAATGCTAAATAGCTGATCAAGATCCTTTGCACTCTCCCAGTGCAGACAGAGATTAATGGTTGCATGTGCAGACATGATCACTGCATGCATGTGCAGACATGATCACTGCACACGCAGAGACTAATGGTTGCATGTGCAGACATGATCACTGCACACGCAGAGACTAATGGTTGCATGTGCAGACATGATCACTGCATGTGCAGAGACTAATGGTTGCATGTGCAGACATGATCACTGCACACGCAGAGACTAATGGTTGCATGTGCAGACATGATCACTGCATGTGCAGAGACTAATGGTTGCATGTGCAGACATGATCACTGCATGTGCAGAGACTAATGGTTGCATGTGCAGACATGATCACTGCATGTGCAGAGACTAATGGTTGCATGTGCAGACATGATCACTGCATAAGGTGATCATTGCACGTGCATGCTATGTCGGTATATTCACACCAGGACACGCCTATGTATATGCAGACATTGTTATTGAAACACACGGCGCGCCATACGAACCAACTAGGCCTGCGCTAGCCTCGATCCCAGGCCGAGTTTTCGCTTTTATAACGGTTAGACGAACAACTGGGCCTGGTACTAGTTGTCTGCGCATGCGTCAATCGTTCGCCAGATTCTGACGAATGGATATTCTCGTTCACTTTCGTGACATTTATATTCGTGTACTATCGTGTACTAGAAGTCAGTTCCCGTTTTATCATTATTGGAATCGATTGGAATGGCTCTTAGCTGAAGCTTCTCTCTTCTCTGAAGATTATTCTGAAGACTAAACAACAAGGGAAGAGGTATAAAGCTTTGTCAAGCTTGTTAAGGTCAGATATTTTTGTGTGGGCCCTATGCTATCAAGTCTTGTTCATGTTTGGCAAGATCTAGGTAGAGTATAGTTTCATCATTAATATGGTGGATCAAGTGAAGAGTGTGAGCTAGAGAACTTGGTGCTGCCATCATCAGCTCGTCGACAATGACACTATAACCTGTTTAATACGAGAAATTTAATATGTATATAGATCTACACGTGTTTAGAATGTCTACTTCTCTGTACAGGAGCAATGGCTAATGTCCAGCTATCCCAACAGTGCTCCTCTTGGGCAAGAGCCTTGGCTATACTAACGGACGAGACTGGACAGTTTGAGGTAAGGGTTTAACCGTCTTTTGTTTCTTTTAGTATTTTCCTATATTCACAGGATTGAAGTATGACCTGCTCGTTCGAGCGTTGCTGGGTAGCTCAGAGGCATCAAAAGAATCTACGTTTTCAAAATTTAACTGATTTACAAGTTGGAGCCTAGAATCAGAGAAGTCCAGTAGCCTGCTAAATCTTTTTGAAACATAATTTGAAGGCATTCAATCATCCTGAAGTTGCCCTGGGTCACTGTAATTGTGCTGCAGCACAACTGGCAACTCCCCAGACCCTTGTGAAGCAGCTCTCTATGTGCATATTTTGTGTACTCATGCACTCTGTGTATTTTCTGTGTACGAATTTCGAAATATTTTTGCCGGCTACAAATACAATGAAAATTTGACGCATGCGCAGACAACTAGTACCAGGCCTGTTGTTCGCCTAACCGTTATAAAAGTGAAAACTCGGCCTGGGATTGAGGCTATGTTGGAGCTGTGCACACGCTGTAGGTAACAGGACATGCGCATTGAGTAGCCTCGATCCCAGGCCGAGTTTTCGCTTTTATAACGGTTAGGCAAACAACTAGGCCTGGTACTAGTTGTCTGCGCATGCGTCAAATTTTCATTGTATTTGTGGTTGGCAAAAATATTTATAATCGAAATTTGTACACAGAAAATACACAGAGTGAGTACACAAAAGATGCACATAGAGAGCTGCTTCACAAGGGCCTGGGGAGTTGCCAGTTGTGCTGCAGCACGATTACAGTGACCCAGGGAAACTTCAGGATGATTGAATGCCTTCAAATTACGTTTCAAAAAGATTTAGCAGGCTGCTGGACTTCTCTGATTCTAGGCCCCAACTCGTAATTCTTGAGAAAACGTAGATTCTCTTGATGCCTCTGTCAGTCTGAGCTACCCAGCAACGCTCGAACGAGCAGGTCGTACTCCAGTCCTGTAAGTATAGGACAATAATTACAAAGACGGTTAAACCCTTACCTCAAACTATCCAGTCTCGTCCGTTAGTATAGCCAAGCGGAGCACTGTTGGGATAGCTGGATATTAGCCATTGCCCCTGTACAGATAAAATTTAATAGACATTCTAGATCTATATTAAATTTCTCGTGTTATAGTGTCATTGTCGACGAGCTGATGATGGCAGCACCAAGTTCTCTAGCTCACACTCTTCACTTGATCCACCATAATTATTAATGATGAAACTATAGTCTACCTAGATCTTGCCAAACATGAACAAGATTTGATAGCACAGGGCCCACACAAAAATGTCTGACCTTAACAAGCTTGACAAAGCTTTATACCTCTTCCCTTGTTGTTCAGTCTTCAGAGTAATGTTTTCTAAGCTTCAGAGAAGAGAGAAGCTTCAGCTAAGAGCCATTCCAATAATGATAAAACGGGAACTGACTTCTATCTAGTACACGATAGTACACGAATATAAATGTCACAAAAGTGAACGAGAATATCCATTTGTCAGAATCTGACGAACGACTGACGCATGCGCAGACAACTAGTACCAGGCCTAGTTGTTCGCCTAACCGTTATAAAAGCGAAAACTCGGCCTGGGATCGAGGCTAGCGCATTGAGCTGCTCTTTCACGTGGTATATTTAATATCTTGCCTCGAGGTACGCTTGGTGCAGTACTGCTAAAAGAAAAGTGACCGCATGTGACTAAGGCCACTCCAAGTGATACACTCTGGTTTCTGGTCCACCGCCCGCATCAGATTTTATTCTTGGATTTCTATCCCATTATTTCTACTACGCATGCGCATAACGGTCTAATTATGATATTCATTTGCAAAATAACGAGATTCATAAGGTAAAATTGATAATGACATAATGAAAAAAGCCGCCCGCCCACATGCAATATTAGAAAAACTTTAGGACCAGAAACCAGAGTGTCACTTGCCAAGTTGGAGTGGCCTAATAAATTGATAATGGCTTCGAGATCTTCTTAGTACAACCTCAGTGAAGTTCTAGGCAGCTAGACAGTGAGGAGAACGATGCTTATGGCCTTGTTGAGTGAGAGGACAGTGGCTGGGATCATAGCTAGATAAGAAACTACCTCAAGCTAGAAAATATAGAGCCTGAAGAACAGGCTGATGAAGAAGCTCTTACGATGGACTAAGTTCCTGGATCTGGTAAGGCTAGAGTAGCATCTGTAGTCTTGATAGCTTCAGTATAACTGTATTTAGGCTAGTTAGTACAGCAGTGGACATCACATGAGCCACTATTTAAGTTGTAAACCTGTGTGTAGGTGAAGAAAACATTTCCCGGGAAAATGGCGTCTGCCGATGTGACCTCATGGACAAGTTTCTGCTGATCCTGCTTGAACCATGTCTCCGTGAGAATATTGAGAACACATAATTATATATAGTGTCTTTAGTCACATTGTGCCTTCATACAATAATTATTGTTTGTGTACATAATTATAAATGTTTGTAAACAATCGCTAATTAGGGGGGTGGTCAGTTGCTAGGTAATGATGATGGTGTCAAGATACCTCTGGGATCTGCGCTACCTGTAGGAAATATTTACAAGTCATTTCAATGTGTGGTTCATGATATATGAATTTTTAAAGAAAAACTGTATTTATTCTGTATTTTCTTTTTTTAATTAAAACGGGGAAAGGGTAGTCATGTGAGTATCACTTGACTGACATTATAATATAAATCTGGGTGTGGATTTATAATCTGGACATGGATATATAAATCTGGGTGTGAATATATAAATCTGGACATGGATTTATAAATCTGGGCATGGATATATAAATCTGGACATGGATATATAAATCAGAGCATGGATATATAAATCTGAGCATGGATATATAAATCTGAGCATAGATATATAAATCTGGACATGGATTTATAAATACAGACATGGATTTATAAATCTGAGCATAGATATATAAATCTTGGCATGGATTTATAAATACACACAGATATATAAATACGGGCAATTTTTTTAAATTTTGACACATTTGGCACCCCATATGACACGCCCTACCCTGCTTCTACAGTGGCGTAGGCAGAGGGGGGCTGACGGGGCTAGAGCCCCCCCCTTTTGTGTTTCATCAACTCCAAACCAGCTTGAATCACCTTGATCTGTCAATCTATTCTGCACTACACTGCATGGTAGTTACTAGCCTCGATTCCCGGCCGCTTGAACAAGGCGGCGCCTTGTTCAAGCGGCCGGGAATCGAGGCTAGGTAGTTACTAGAATGATGTCATTCAATGGAAATGTGGGCAGGGTCATCTACTGCGCATGCTTACTGCTGATGAAAAGTGATGACCTTTTTTTTTAGGTAAAATTCCAAGCTATTCAGCGCATGCTCTGGCCCTGCTCAATGGATTTGAGCCCTGCATGCCCTTCCCAAAATCCTGGCTACGCCACTGTTCTATATATATAGTTCCTTCATTCATAACAGCAGGAGTGTATATGAAGATACACTCCTGATAACAGGTAAAGGTGAACAAGTTGTATGATTTCTGCCAGGAACATAATTATGAGGGAACCACAATTTCAGCACAATTATGATCATAATTTACCCACTGAATGCTACATGTATAGGATATACCACACCTACGAGGAGGATATGCACCCATATATCCTCCGCTACCGTGGTTACTCCGAGGCGGAGCCGAGGGGTATGTAACCACGGTAGCGGAGGATATATAGGGTGCATATCCTCCGAGTAGGTGTGGCATATCTGACTTATACCATACTGCGCATGCGCGTATCCAAGCTTGCACAGCAACAGTAATTCATTCTGCAAAACTCAACTGTACGACGAAATGGAAGAAGCAATTGAAAGAATGGTTTGTGAAGCTACTGCGTCCGCGAATGCAGAAATTGAAGAAGAAGTGAAAGAACTACAAAACTCCCTCTGTCCTAGCCTTTTACAGTGGCTCAAGACTCCTGTAAACACCTCTGCTTCTCCAGTTGCAGCAACAGAACAAGAGAACACTGCTCCCTCCAACTCCAACTCTGCAACAGACCAAGAGAATACTGCTCCCTCCAACTCAAACTCTACAACTGAGGAAGAGAACACAGCTCCCTCTGCCGTTTTGCCACCCGTTGACAGTCTCTCACCAGCCCCACCCTCATTCCAGCCGCTTTGGAGAGCCCATTACTGATGACCAACTACAGTCTGCAATAAAAACGAGAATACCAAAGAATACAAAAAAAACCACCAATTGGGGATTCAAGGTATAATTATACTGACTGGTGCACAGTGAGGGATATATCTCAGCCAATCGAACAGATGGACATAACCACCATGAATACCAAACTAGCTAAGTTTGTTCAAGAGACGAGAAGGAGGGACAGCAAAGAGTATCCTGCTACTTCACTCCACAATATTGTTGCTGCAATTCAGAGACACCTTCGCGAGAATGGACGACCTGAGATTTCCTTTTTCAACGAAAATTGTCCTGACTTTGATATGCTTCGAAAGAGCCTCGACGCAAGGATGAAGCAACTGACGAAGAAAGGTGTCGGGAATATAAGGAAGCATGCTCAGCCGATCACTCCCGAAATGGAGGAGAAATTGTGGCAAATGGGAATATTTTCTCGTTCTACTGGGGAAGGTTTGATAAACATTGTTTTCTGGTACGCTTGTAAGATGTTTGGACTCCGCGGCGCTGATGAGCACAGGGATCTTCAGAAAGACCAGTTCATCATTGGAAAAGATGACAAAATTTCTCCGCTTTGTTGGCAAGAGCTGCAAGAACTGGCAAGGAGGTTTGCACCAGCGAAAAATTCAACCAAAAGACCTCCACATATATGCAAAACCTGACCTTGAAGAGAGATGTGTGGTCTCTTCATTCTGCTACTACATGTCACGTATCCCAGAGGATGGTCCCTTCTATCGACGTCCGATTGCTGATAATCCACCTAGGTTTTCGAAGCAAGTGATTGGTGTCCACAAGCTCTCAAACATCGTCAAAACATTTTGCAGACAGGCAGGCTTTGATGGGAACTTCACAAACCATTCAGGGAAAGTCACCTGTGCAACAGAGCTCTTTAAAAACAATGTTGACGAACAGCTCATCATGCTCCAAACAGGTCATCGAAGCCAAGATGCTGTCCGAATGTACAAACGACCAACACAAGAGCACCAACAGCTTGTTTCGGACATTCTCCAAGCACCAGCACCCAAACGCCACCACCAAGCTCCTTCGCACTCCGATCAACCGATGATTAAAGAAGCTTTGAAGCCTATTGCAGCACCAAACTTCAACATTAACACCTGTGGTGGAGGAACACAGAACATTGTGATTCAATACTACCAGTCGCACTAACACTCCACACTTAACTCTCACCCTAACTTGTTATTTATTTATTTTATTTATTTATGTAAGCTTCATACTCTTCAATCTATGATTCAATTACCTTTCCTTCATTCTCTGTTATTAGTAGTTGCAATATATACATGGACTGCGCATGTGCGATGTTGTATTGGAATAACTACTGTATGCCCTGGGCCGTATCCTATATCCTACAGCTGTTGACCAATGAGATCAATTTGTGGTGACGTAAGTGTGGTATAAGTTTAGTTATAACGATCTTTACATACCTCTATTTTGGGGGTGGGGCTTGTGTCTAACCTTGCAAAATAAATTCCTAATTGTCAATGGGGGCTAGTGCGGCTAGAAGTGAGCAGCTGGGGCTCAGTGATGAGAAATAACACTTTGCCTGTCCTAATAATTATTGTTTATATCATTTAATTATAATTATACACAAGTGCAAAAACATTAGTGAAAAATGCGGAAAAGTTGGGTTCGCAAAGCTGCTCAAACATAAAAAATGACGTAAACAAGATGGGTTGGCATTGGCATGGTTGGAGTTAGCCTCGATTCCAGGCCGAGTTGTTTCTAGCTAGGCCGGCAAGCATGACATGAGAGGAAGAACGACAAGTTGTATAGCTTTGCTGTTACATTTATTCATACAATGTTCAATTCCCACTAATGTCACAAATGATAAGGGCAACAGCTAATTATCTTGTGTCTTGGGTGAGGTTGGGTATTTTGCTGTTCAACCCATTGGCAACCCTATTATAATTTTAGTTACCACGCTAATGCCAATTATCCCTCAGTTTGCATGCTTTTATGCATCGGATGATCCCTCCACATATCAGCAGTTACAGTCTTGCATGTGGGATTCAATTCAGCAGAGGAGATCCTCGGAAAAATGCAGATACTCAAAGTCTAGTGATTTGTATCTGGCAAAGCTATGTATAGAATAGAACACAAGTACATAATTGCATGCATGGGAGGATTTGTAGTACAATTCCCTCAAGAGTA